>NC_050530.1:939171-1009930 GCF_002922805.2 Oryzias melastigma
GAAGTTTTTTAGGCTGTTTTGGAGTTTAGCTAATATTTACACGCTAGTTGTTTTGGCAAATTTAGGCTTTTTTCTGTTTTTTTTTAGGGTTTTCTGAAGTTTAGCTTTATTTCCAGCTACATGCTCGCTGTTTTAGGGAACATAAGTTTTTTTTGTTTGTTTTTTAGGCTAATTTGGGATTTAGCTAATATTCTAGCTAGTAGTCAGCTTCAGTGTTTTTTTGCTGTCAATTTCAACGTTTTCAGCTACCAATTTCGCATTTTCTGTGGCCAAATTCAGCTTACAGCATTCACACTAGCATTATCACAGGTAATGCTATATATCTAGTTCATAATTATGTTAAAAGTTACAGTTTTAAAGTTTTAAAATTTGTTTAATAAATGTTTATCCTGTTCGGCCCACGACCTAAGGTGTGTTTGGGCCTCTTGTCCGATTGAGTCTGAAACCTCTGCCCTAAAACCTCTCCTCGCCTCGTCTCCACAGAGCAGTCCAGACGGGACGACCTGGAGTCTCTGGGTTACGTCCTCATGTACTTCAACCTGGGCTCTCTGCCCTGGCAGGGGCTGAAGGCCGCCACCAAGCGGCAGAAGTACGAGCGCATCAGCGAGAAGAAGATGTCCACCCCCATCGAGGTGCTCTGCAAAGGCTACCCCTGTGAGTAAAAGCCTGCTGGGAATTCAGGAAAACGTCTTCAGATCCGAGTCTGACCCTCCTCTGTGACCCCCAGCTGAGTTCTCCACCTACCTGAACTTGTGCCGCTCGCTGCGGTTCGACGACAAACCCGACTACTCCTACCTGAGGCAGCTCTTCCGGAACCTCTTCCACAGACAGGGCTTCTCCTACGACTACGTCTTCGACTGGAACATGCTGAAGTTTGTGGGTGTCCCGCCGGCGGAGGAAGTCCTCCAGACCGGTCCTCTGCGGACCTGCTCACCTGTTTTCTGTTGGGGGGGTCAGGGGGCCAGCCGGACCTCGGAGGAGGGCGAGAAGGACAGGAAGGAGGGCAAAGACGGAGAGGAGCGAGCGGGAGGAGGCCAGAGAGGAGGTCGAGCCCCGCCCCCGGGTCCCAACCCCAACGCGGCCAACAGAGTCCGGAACGAGGCGGACGCGGCTCCATCCAGCACGCGGGGCATCCAGCAGTCAGGTCAGGCGGCCGGGGGGTCGGACGCTGCACCAGCACGGCGGGACGGGCTCTGACTGGTGTGTGTGTGCAGGAAACCGCTCCCCTCAGGCGGGCCGGGCCGAGCGGGCCGAGCGCGAGAGGAAAGTGGCCATGAGGCTTCACCGCGGCGCCCCCGCCAACGTCTCCTCCTCTGACCTCACCGCACGCCTCGACCAATCACGCATCACCGCGTCACAGGTACAACCACAGCTTTAGAACATTTCTTCGGTTTGTTGCTTTTGACGGATGAACTTCCTGTTGTAGTTGAAGAATAAATCTGGAATCAGGAAACAGATTTACTTTATGAATTCAAAAAAGGTTTGAAGTGATGAAGGTCATTGAAAGTTATTTAAAGTTAAAGTTTATTTATTCTAGAATAATATATGTTAAAAAGTTACAGTTTTAAACATTGTCATTGTGCTACGTTTTTATACTATTTTGGGATTTACTGAGTTTTTTTTAACTAATATTTCAACTAATTTTAGCTAATACTTCAGCTACATGCTAGCTGTTTTGGCTAATTTAGGGTTTTTTTGGGCTGTTTTGAATTTACTCTAATATTTCAGCTACATGCTAGCCATTTTGGGTAATTCAGGCTTTTTTCAGTTTTTCAGGCTATTTTGAAGTTCTGATATTTTTTAGCTAACCTTTTTTAGGCTAATTTGTAATTTATCTAATATTTTAGCTGGCTATCAGCGTTTTCAGCTATCACTATCTTCAGCTATCAGCACTAGCATCTTCAGCGGTCAAATTCCGCTTACAGAATTCCCACTTGCATTATGATACATTATGCTAAATATCTAATATCTAATCTATCATAATTATGTTAAAAAGTTAGTTTTAGAGTGTTAAATAAATGTTTATCCTGTTCGGACCGTGATCTAAGGTGTGTTTTGGATTTTGGTCCCTTGTGCGATTGAGTTTGACGCTCCTGCTCTAGAAATACGCAGCAGCTGCTTTATTTTTTTCAGCAAATGTTCTAGTGTTGAGGAATAAGCAGGTTGCCACAGTTGAACTTTTCTTATGGATCAATAAAGATTCCAATATATTCAATTGGAAATCTCCTCTGTAAAATATTAAAGTTAGGAAATTAAGACGATAAAGTTTGAATGAAAATGTTGATAATTGAAGTTGTTTTCTCCGCTGTTTTCCCGCCACATGCAGGTCAGTGTGCCGTTTGAACACCTGGCAAAGTGAGGTTCTTCTCACTGACAGCAGGTATGAACACAGACATCATTTTAACACTATCCACACTTCAGCTGAGGATAAAATAAAGCTTTTCTGTTTTAACAGTTCTTCTGCGGTCATTTAAATAAAAATGAAGGAGAAAGGTGCATCAGAAATGATCATTGATCAGTTTAATTACAATTATTATGATAAAATTAAGTGAAAAAAGTAAAGAAAGTGTCAGATTTCAAAGGTTTATTCCTCTTTAGACGGATGATCAAGAGCTTTGAGCTTAGAGATGACATTGTTGTTAAAATCATTCACTAAAACACTTAAAAGATAAATTCTCTCTTGTTTTGTTATTTTTTTGTGTTATGACCATCATGGAAAACCTGATTTATGTTTCACACCTACAAAGTTTCTGCTCCAAACTGAAGGTGTTCTGGTGCTTCGACAGCTGAGGTTCATCGCGGCGGTTTTGGATGATTGAAAAAACGAACCCATGAAGAAGATGAGGAGGAGGAGGAGGAGGAAGAGGCAGCGTCATGTGCCTTCAAAACCGGAGATGGAACGTCTGTCTGTGGCTCCTCTTGCAAAAAATATTAAAACGTAGAAAATTAAAGTAAAGATAAAAGGACTTAATATCAGTGATTCAGTGGTTGATAACTGAAAAAACGAACATCTTCTGCCTCCAGAGTTATTTATTATTATAGGAAACATAAAAAGTTGAAAGGAAGAAGCTGAAGCGGAGGACCAGTGCGACCGGCTGAATGTCAACACGTTGAAGATCCTCTTTTTGTCATGTTTGTGTTCTTATCCAAAGTGTTCGTTCAACCTTCAGCTTCACTGTAAAAGTTGTTTGAAGAGAAACGGGAGTGAATTGACAAACGAGGAAAAACCTTTAGGAAAGCTGTCATTTAATGTCGTTTTTTAATGAGGTGTAAATGTGTAGATATACTTGGTCAGAACACGAGGGATTCATTTCAGATGGAGCTGGACCTTCGAACATCAAAGCACGTGACGGACCTTTAGAGTCAGCCGAGTGCGTTCGGGTTTCACTCCGGCAGGCAATGACAAGGACTGATGGAAACCGCTGAGGCTCTGTACATTTCTCCACCATGAGTCCACTTTATTACCATGATTTTTGTGTATATTTTCTAATTCAATAAAGATATACACATCCTACTCAGACTTCTGCTGCCGCCGTGGTTCTGATTGTGGTCCTTTTAACTAAAAATCCATTAATTTTTTTTAGAAATTTGCTTAATTTTTTTTTTTCAATTTATTTTCAACTGCAAAAAAATGTACAAATATATATTCTATTGTTGAATATAACAGAATTAAGACAAAATGCGCTAAAAAAAATGGACAAAAACAGTAATAAAGGTAAATAAATAATTTAATCGGTCTCTTTAAAGAGCAATTCTAGACATATATAAAAATCTTTTTAAAAAAAATTGCAACTCTGTAGCAAAAATTTTATTTACTGCACACAAACAGAAAAATCCATGAAATAAAAATGTTTAAAAAAATATTATTTTTGATTTAAAAGAATTAATTTATAAATTATTATGTGTAGGTGAAAAAACAAAAAAAGGTGTCTTAGTAAAACATAATATTTTCATATTTATAATTTATTATGATATAATTGATTACATTATAATATATAATGTAAATGATATAATATTTCATAAAAAATAACATAAAATTAAACAAAAACGGTTTCACATTTTTAAAAGGTTATTCATGTTATTATTTAATATTATTAATTAATATTAAAAGTAATAAATTGTTCGGTTAAATCAGAAATGATGTCGTTTTTTTATTTATTAAATTTAGATTTTTATATTTATTTATTTATTAATTCATTTGTAAAAGTATTTTTTAATATTTTTATATAATTTACAGAAGTAAACTTTCCGGCTCCTTCATAAAAACTGGGACAAGAAGCAGTGGACCGGAAGTGGTGGACACAAACATCCGTCACGGCCTGTGTGGGTTCACCGATGAGGTACCTCATTGGGTTTACCTACGTCACCATCTCCTAGAATAAATCTGCGCAAACTCACTGTGTTTGACCCACAAGCCCTCCCCTTTTTTAGTCCACAATGGACATCCAGACGTGATTGGCTGACACAGGCTCGTCCATGCAGGGTGGGCGTGGTTACTTTGATCTGCCTTTAATCCGCCAGGAATTGGGTTTTCTAGCGGAGCTGCAGAGGGCGAGAAGTGACCGATTTAACTCCACCGAACCCCGAACTGTTGTCTGAAAAATGGACCGACGGGAGCCAGAAACGGCTGGAAGTTGTGAACCGGAACAAAGTAAAGTTTAGGGGGAGACGCCGCGTGAGCGCGCGGGGAGTTTACATGGGAGCAACAGTGAACGGTTGAGGTTTCCGAGGCCGATTCTTGCTTATTTCAAAGCAGTTTCGTTTTTTCGTCGTGGGCAATTTTTATTTATCTTTTTTATAGAGTTAACCTCCCCAGGTAAGTTTCTAAGAGCTCTCAAAACTCATTTTATGACTGTTTACCGCGATAAAACGAGATTATGTCAAGAGTTTAGCTAGTTTTTGGAAGAAGTTTAATGGTTTTTACCCATAAGGCTTTGTGCTCCCTTCATATTAAACTGTTATAAAAAGACGTGCAAAAACAAATAAAACATAAAAACTGTTGATTATTGAGTCAGCTCAGTTGATAAATTAATTTTTAAAGCAACATTTACTAATTTAGTTTAAAATTAAAAGACAAAATAACCATAAAAATGCGTTTGTGTAGTTTGTTAACAGATTAAAAACTGTATAAATAAGATATTTAGAAAGTACAACAAGTAAATTAAATAGATATTACTGTTTTAATAATTTTAGGTAACAATATTTTATCCAACGCTTTTATTTTGTAGTTTTAATGCAGGAAAGTCCTTTTGTCTCCACAGAAAACGTCTGTAAATTAAATGTTTTTCAAAATAAAAGTATCTCGTTAGATCAGATAGTGGTTGGGAACCCCACACTACCACCCCCTGTGCTCCCTGGTGCCCCCCTCCATCTGCTGCGTTGTTCCTAACCCCCCCCCAGCCTCCGTAATATATGACGCAGACTGTTTGTGCACCAGTTTGCACACATTGACCTTTTTGCCTTCCAATTGAAACGCACAGATGTCCTTTAGCCCCCACCAGGTCTCTGACTGTGGTATTATGTGCCTGGCTGGTAATGCATCCCCCCCCCCCTTTCGTTTGGGTGAGGATTTGTACCCCCCAGCTTAACACTTTAAAAACAAACAAAATCTCTAGTTTAGGTAAAAATAAATTAGAATTCATGTCAAATTATTGAGTATTTTTCTGTTCATCTGTTGAAGCACCAACCAAAGACTGACTCATAATGTCAATTAGTCGGCTTTTTATTTACATTTATTTACTAGAATTTATCTAAAATATGACAAATCTGATTAAAAACACATAAATGAGCAGCTGCTGATTTAGTGACTGATCACCTTTAAGTAAATAAAAGCCTCAATAAATCAAAGTTTGGGGTTTGAATCATTGACGTCATAATCTTCCACATAAATCTGTTGTTGATGTTGACTTAATGATGTCATTTCTAGTCGGTTTGGACCCGTCGTGTGACGTTGCTCTAATGGTATTCTGGACCAAACAGAAACCCACAAAGATCAGTATCAGATAGGAGTGTTCAAACAGAGACGTTTCGGTCGTGGGGGGGTGTCTGCGTGTTCGTGTTACTCAGAGCGCCTGATCTCCGTGCAGATGATAAGGCCGCAGAGGCGAGACGTGCCGCTCTCAGAGAGGCTGGGAGGAGACCTTCCTCTTCCGTCCGCCGTCCCGATGGGGCCCAACATCTCCTGGCTCCCCGAGGCCCCCCTGCTGGGTCAGGACCAGCCCATCTTCCTGATGACCCCCGCCGCGCAGGCCGTGTCCGGCTTCTTTGTCTGGACTGCCCTCATCCTCACCTGTCACCAGGTAAGTCTTGAAACCCGTTTTAGTGAAACGGCGGCTGTGAGGCGTGTGGGGGAAACGGGTTGCTAGGCGACATCCCTGTTTGTAAAGCGGAACTCGAAGGACAAACTCAATATATTTTTATTTGATGTTTGCCTTTAAATGGAACCCAAAAGAGTAAGGAGTCTTTTCTGTTTGTCCTAGATCTACATGCACCTGCGGTTCTACAGCTCGCCGAGGGAACAGCGCCACATCGTCCGGATCCTCTTCATCGTTCCGATCTACGCCTTCGACTCGTGGCTCAGCCTCCTCTTCTTCACCAACGACCAGTACTACGTGTACTTTGGCACCATCAGGGACTGCTATGAAGGTCAGGATGCGTTTTTTAAGGACGTTCTAAAAATGTTATTCCCAATCAGAATCAGATCTTTACTTTATTATTGATATTTTGATCAGTGCTAGATATTTTAAGCTTATTGTTCTATATCGGGATGAACAAACTACGGCCTGGAGGCCAAACGCGGCCCATTAAACTACCTAATGTGGCCCACGAGATTGGAATAAATAATACTGATGATCCTTATTATGTTTCATTTTTCCCTGTAATTCAGGTGTGATTACAGTTGAACTGGCCGTTGTCTAGAAAGTTATTTTGCATGCATTTTAGGTTGGACGATTTGTTATTTTTCTTTGTCGGACAGTCGTTTTTCCAATCATTCAAACACCACATGAACGCGGCATTTTTCTAAGTTTGATGCAGTTGGAAACAAAAGCCTCAGTTTTAAAATAAAAACTCAAACATGTTCTGTTTTAAAGTAAATCTTTTTTTCCCTCCAGATTCCATATTGTTTCTTGCTCTTATAAGATGGATCACCAAAACACGCCACGCTTCAGCTCCAGTACCTCTATCAAATTTAGATCCCCTTGTTGCACGTAGTTTGCCCACCACTGTTCTAGATAAATGCTCAACTAGACCAGATCACATTTTACTGTCATAAAAGTTAGCAAGATATTCACAGATTCGACCTTTTGGGCTCAATCAATATTTTACCAAGAAAAGTTGCTTTACCAGCAATAACTCTAGTGTGAATCCTTTATGCTGAAAGTATTCGCTGAAGAAGATGAAGGTTTTGCTGAAAATGGTGACACAATTTACTTTAATTGCTGAAGAGATTTTCTATAAAAGAGAAAAGCTGTTTTAAAAATGTTACATTTGCTAAAATACTTTAATCTTCATTAAATAACTATGAAATAGTGCTGAAGTTGACCTAAAGTTCTGAAAAAATGTAGTAAGATTGCCTAAAAATCCCCAATTTTGCAAAAATGTTTTGTGAGTTGCTTAAATATGAGCTTAACTCCAAATTAGCCATAAAAATTAGCACATTGCTTAAATACTAGTTAAAATCCAAATTAGCCTGAAGTTCTTCAATAAACTTAAATTAGTCAAAAACGTTAGCATGTTGCTAAAATAGAAGCTAAACTGTAAATTAGCCTAAAAAGCCCCAGTATATAACAAATTAGCCAAAACTTTAGCCAGTTTGTTTTAACGCAAACAACAACCTTTAAGGCATTTAGGAAAACGGATGTTTTAATAAGAATTAAACGTGGAGATGGCTGAAAGGGACCGACTACAAGCTTCAAGAAGAAGAGATAAAGTTCTCTCTTAAACAGCAAAAACTACTAAATGTTTACATTGATATGATCAAGTCATGAACACTAATAATATATATGCCACAACAATGATTCTAGAAGAGAATTATTACGAATTTTTCATGTAAACATGGATCATAATTTATCAAAAATGTTCAAGAGTTCTGAAAATCCTAAAACTAAAGTCTCACAAACTTTCTGACACGACTAATTATATTTTCACTAGTTAATATTTACTCTTTTTTTTTACTTGATTGTTCAAACTTCTCACTTTAATGTGTAAAATTATCAAATAAAAATAGGAAAAACGGGGATCGGGTTATTTAATTAGTTGTTTTTTTAAAATGTGTCGCAAAAGTATTGATTTGGGAATCGGGATCGGCAGATTCAGATCGGATTGAAGCCAAAAACACTTTGATTTGATGAGAAGAAATGAAGGAATAAAGTCGTTTGATGACATTATCAGCAAATGTTGGATTCGATATCTAGATTAAATTTAAATAATTTCAAATTTCTCTTTTAACTTTTAAAGCCGAGAAAGACCTAAACATGGTTTTTGGTCATCATTTGTTGCTCTGTTCAGTCGTCAGATAAAGACAGAAACGTCTCAGCGTCATGAGGAGGTTCTGTCTCATGTTTGGACCGAGCCCTACATGGTTCTGCTTCCAGCAGGAAACGGCGTTTAGAAAGTCTTCCGCCGTCCTCGTGTCCCCCCCACCCCCTCCTCCTGTCCTGATCTTCTTCTAAACTCGCCCACCCCCAGATCTTTGTCCTCTTCGACCTGTTGCATGGCAACCGCGCTCGCAAATCTCTCCTCATCAGTCTAATCGGACTGTAAGTTCCTCTCAACCGAACTTGCCGTGAAGTTCCCATCTTCATTGTCTTTACTGCGTCGCCGTGGCAACCGGCGCTGCGGGCAGGCGTCCTCCGGGAGAGCAGAGCGGTAAACAGCAGAGAGAGCTTGCTCTTACTGTGAAGCTCTCGCTTTAGCAAACGCAACTCAAATAAGGACATTTCTGCTGTTTTACCTCAGTTTTGTCTGTCAGGCGTCTGATTTTTATTTTTAGAGGTTGGAGTTACAATAAGGAGAGTTTAATATCTCAGCATCAGCGAAGGTCACACCTCCACCTTTCTGCTTTACATCCTCGTCCACCTGCAGCCTGTGTGACGGCGCACACACAGAGGCGTTCCTCGGAGGCTGACAGGATTAGCCCGCTTGTGTTTCTCCTTCATGTCCTCTTCCTCTGCCTGAAGCAGATGATCCTCTGCTCAGAGCGGCAGGGGATCAGAGGTGTTTGCTCACCTGCAGGGTGTCCGTGGTAACCAACTCTGACCTGATGAGGAAGCGTGATTGATCTCACAGCCATGATGACCACGGAGGCATCACGCCAACATGGCAGCCATGTTTGACGGTTTATGTGTTCGTATGAAGATGCACCACAGAAATCACTGCTTCTTTAGAGCTTTGCTGTAGTGGAACGCACGATGACCTGCATTATTTATTTATTTATTAATGATCGTTATGTCGTTTTCTAGGACATAGTTTCTGCAGAGCAGCAGGAGTTCTTTAGATATTAGAAATTAATTGTGTATTAAAAAGTTTTACAGCATAAAAACATCCAGAAATATAAAAAAAAATGAAGACAGAGCTGTCATGGTTTATTTTTACAACGTAAGAAACTGTTCTTAATTGAATATTTATTATTCGACTATATTTTAAACAAACCAAATTTTATAGAACTTTTATCAATAAGCTGAAACTCTGTCACACTTTTTTATTTATAAAAACTTTTACTTTGAGAATAAGAACCTTCACCGACACTTTACTTTGAAAATATATTTACTTCCTAAAGTGTATTTTTAATAATCTCTACTATATTTAATAGAACTTGGAAAAAAAATCGATCCAAATCGATCAAAGCTCAATAGATCAATAATTGATCCATGAAAGTAGAGATTGATTTAACACATGATGCTAAAGTCCACTAGCTTGATGCTAACGTATAATGGGATTTCCCATAGGACGGCTAATGCTAACGGTCGACCTAAACAAACATTGCTGACTAAATGAACGTCTTTATAAACTCACTGGAATGAATTTTCCAAACTCTTTTCAGGAAATATTTTTAAAGTAACAATTTTTGGTCTTTGGAGAATCGAATCGATTCTGGAATTTATTGGTTTTCAGGTATCAGCCCTTCGCTTTACAATCAAAACTTAAGTTAGATAAAACATGAACACGTGAAGGTCATGTGATCTCACCAACTTCCTGTCTCCACAGCGTTTGTCATTTACAACTTCCTGAGTCTTTGCTACGAGTACCTGGGAGGAGAGAGCGCCATCATGGCTGAGATCCGTGGAAAACCCATTGAGTGAGTCTGTTTCTATGGGCGCGTCCTTTCCCATCATGCTTTGCTGCAGATTTAACGCTGGTTTGTGGCGGTTTCGCAGGTCCAGCTGCGTGTTCGGGACCTGCTGCCTGAGAGGAACCGCCTACTCCATCGGCTTCCTGCGGTTCTGTAAGCAGGCCACGCTGCAGTTCTGCGTGGTCAAGCCACTCATGGCCATGATCACCGTCATCCTGCAGGCCTACGGCAAATACAAGGACGGGGATTTCAAGTGAGTCCTTTAGAAACGGCTGGAATTATATGGTTATCTTTCTCAGTAGTGCTGCCACAAACGATTATTTTAATAGTCAACTAAACACAGATTATGTTTTCCGATTAGTCGACTAATCGGGTCGTGCATAAACTGGATGTTACACAAACATCTCAACCATCGTTAGCTTTAAACTAACTAAAGAGTAGATGCATAGCATTACCTGTGATAATGATAGTGTGAATGTAAGCTGAATTTGTCTGCTAAAGATGCTAGTGCTAATACCTGAATATGCTGAAATTAATAGCTAAAAATGCTAAAGTTGATAACTGAAATCGCTAAAGCTAATAGTTGAAGGAGCTAAAATATTAGTTGAATGCCAAATTAGCCAAAACTAAACTAAACTAAAGCCTAAATTCCAAAATAGCCTGAAAAAAAACTAAATTAGCAAAAATAGCTAGCATGTAGCCGAAATATTAGCTAAACTCCAAAATAGACTAAATTAGCCAAAACAGCTAGCATGTAGCCGAAATATTAGCTAAACTCCAAAATAGACTAAATTAGCCGAAACAGCTAGCATGTAGCTGAAATATTAGCTAAACTCTATAATAGCCTCAAAAATAACAAAAGCCTAAGTTAGCCAAAATAGCTAGCATGTAGCTGAACAATTAGCTAAGCACCTATTTATCCTAGAAAACCCTAAATTAGCCATAACAGCTAGCATGACACTGAAATATTAGCCAAACTCCAAAATAGACTAAACTGAAAAAATCCGATGTAGCCAAAATAGCTAGCGGGTAGCTAAAATTTTAGCTGAACTCCAAAATAGCCTAAAAACCTTGGTAGATTCCAAAATAGTCTGAAAATCTCGCATAATACCATTATAACTTTCAACTTTACTGCACTCCGACTCCATATAATATAAAGTAACGACAAATCGACTATTTTAATAATTGATTAGTTGACTAATCATGGCAGCCCTGTTTCTTAGCTCCTCCCACCTTCCCGACTAGGAATAAAACGTTCCGATGTCTTCCCTCTCCAGCGTCGCCAGCGGTTACCTGTACGTGACCATCATCTACAACATCTCCGTCAGCCTGTCCCTCTACGCCCTCTTCCTCTTCTACTTCGCCGCCCGCGGCCTGCTCAGCCCCTACAGACCCGTGCTCAAGTTCTTCATGGTCAAGTCGGTCATCTTCCTGTCCTTCTGGCAGGGTGCGTCCGCTCCACGCCGCAGCGTCTGACCACGTGGACGACCTCCGCCACTAACTCTGACCTCTCGTCTTCAGGCCTGTTGCTGGCCATCCTGGAGAAGTGCGGCGCCATCCCTCAGATTAACTCGCCGGACGTGTCCGTCGGCGAGGGGACGGTCGCCGCCGGCTACCAGAACTTCATCATCTGCATCGAGATGTTTTTCGCGGCGCTGGCTCTGCGCCACGCCTTCACCTACACCGTCTACGTGGACAAGAGTCTGGACTCCAGAGGTGAGGAGCGTCAGTAAACGCCGCCGCCTCCTCATCCCTCACTTTTGGATCTCCTCATTCTCTCACTTCCTGTTTGTTTGGATCATTTCTGTCTTTTCTCCTCTGCTGCCCCGAAGGACCGGTTCCGTCTTACGGAGAGTTTGGTAGGTCTGACAGCTGACCGCTTCATCTGCTGCTTTCTTTGATGTCTCCTCTGTCTCCTCCCTCTTTCATCTCGTTCATCTCGTTCATTCTGCGCTCTAAAGCAGCGTTCACACCAGATGTGATTTGTGTGGTAGGGGTGTCCAGTTCCAGTGTTGAGTCGATGTACTGATGTGATCTCATCTCCTGTGACACATTTTGGGTGTCGGCGTCAACCAATCAGGGACTCGGCTTTGGGCACGTCATGTTTTCAGTGACCGATCAGCAGGTAGAAAGAAAAAATCCAATATGGCCACTCGATGTGAGGGTTTTCTTCCTGAACTTCCATCTATGTTCTGAACCCACCGGGGGCGCAGGGTTATCGGAGACTGTCCCAGCTACTATTGGGAGGGATATAACCTGGACAGGTCGCCATCCAGTCGCAGGACACATGGAGCAATCGAGCCTGCTACGCTAGCCAGCCGCCCAGTGGACAGCGTAGCAAAGGCCACCACTTAGGGCCAGCAGAGTTAGCGTGTGCCGCTGCCTAGGGTTCGTAAGAGCTAGCGAGATCTGCCGCCTAGGGTTTGGCAGATCTAACTGGCGCCTGGGGTTCAACAGTGCTAGTGAGAACCAAGGTTTGTGTAGAGCTAGCGACTGCCAAGGAACCCTTGCTAGCTCTACTGAACCGGTAGAGCTAGCAAGATCCGCCGCTTAGGATTCGGCAGAGCTAGTGAACGCCTAGGGTTGTGTATATCTACAAACCGTCAAGGATTCAGTAGAGCTAGCGAGGTCCATTAGCTAGGGCTTGGCAAAGCTAGCAAGCGCCTAGGGTTCAATAGAGCTAGCGAGATCCGCTAACAAGGAACTAGTGCCTGAGGTTCAGCATAGCTAGTGAGCGTCTAAGGTCGTGTAGAGCTAGTGACCATCAAGGGTTCAGCAGAGCTAGCAGACGCTGCTGCCTAGGATCTAGTGGAGCTAACATAGTCCCATGGGCAGTGGGTTGGCTGTCTGGCAGACATAGAGCCGTCGTGGGTCCCGTTGTAGCGATCACGATCGCTCCAGTTCCATAGACTTATGTTATTTTCACTGAGACGATAATAAAAAGATCCTCCAGTTCTCTTTTTATTTTCCTCTGGGGTTCATACGGGACAGAATTCTTCAAACTGGTCCACAGACGGATGGAAGTAATAAACCGGCAGTCGTCCAGCTGCAGCTCCTGCTGCCGCAGTGAAGGACGCCACTCCAGGAGAGACTGAATGATCTGGTGAACCCAGACGTGGTGACGTTTCTCTGCAGAGTTCTCCAAGACACATAAACCTGAGCTACTCGCTCAACATCATCCATGTTTTCTATGATGCGTCAACGAATCAAGTCCAGGAAAACTTTGACAGTTGCTCCTCCCACTTGTGGGCGGGGAGTCACTGAGATTTTAGAGCATGAATTGAGTCCACTGTGAACGCTCTACGTCCTCATCACTTCGTTCTTCTCTGCATCTCCGCCTCTTCTCTCAGCTGTCAATCATTTGTCTTCCTTCTCAGTGTTCTCCTTCATCTTCATCCACTTCTGCTCGCTCTCATCTTCCTCTCTCGTCTGGCTCCTCCCCTTTCAGGCCGCTGCGCCCCGATGAAGAGCATCTCCAGCAGCCTAAAGGAGACCATGAGCCCCGGCGACATGGTCCAGGACGCCATCCACAACTTCTCCCCGGCCTACCAGCAGTACACGCAGCAGTCCACGCTGGAGCAGGGGGCGCCGCCGCCCGTCTTCCGCAGCCACGGCGCGGTCGGCGCCCGGAGCGACACGGAGAAAACGCTCCTGCTCAGCTCAGACGACGAGTTCTAGACGGTCCGTCTGCGCCTCGTCGATCAGGATGGAGGACTTCAGACCTGCATCCGCTCAAACTCCTGTCTGCCAAACGCAACGCCGCTCTGGAACTCTGAACGCTTGTGAGTCAGGAGCGTGAATCATGGGAGACATTTGGGTCGGACGGAGGCTGAGTCATTGTTTGTTCTCGGACCGGGTCTCCTGGTGACGGTTCTTCATCCTGAACCAGACTATTTCTGGCAAAGACAGACTCCGCCTTATTTCAGAAATCCTTTACCTCAACGTTGCTTTAGAAAGTTTGTGTCATGAAGCGCAGAGAGCAAACGTGTTATTGATACTGGCGAGCGAGCAGCTTATAGATTATTCCTTTTATGTGCTGCAGAGCGCCGCGGGCGGGATTAGGCTGCTGGAACTGGGGCGTGACTGAATGGTGGGATTAAAGCTCGTGTGGTTTCAGTCTGGATGTAGGTTAAACGCATTCAGACGGCCGATCGCATCTATGGAGATGGAGGAGGAAATATTTGGGATTTTATGACTCTGAACGTTAAAAAACCCAAAACATTTGGTGTTTATTCTGCTGAAATGTGTGTAAACTGACGTCATTTTATTTTGAAATGATTTCCTGTGTTTGTCCCTGGAAAGCAGAGATTATTGTCCTGCTCTTAATCCCAGTCCTCGAGTCTTCGGAGTCAAATTCATCTGCCTGCTATTGCTCCGACCGTACACTAGGGGGCAAATCCACCTCCTGTAGACCGATTTTGATCAGGAATCAGAGCTCTTATGCTCCTGGTTCTGACAGGTCCACCTGCAGTGAGACTTCAGTGTCAAAACAAACACATATTTTACTCTTTATTCCATATTTTAATGTGCTTTTTGTCTGACTTTTCTTAGAAATATTTATTAGAATTTGTATCTTTTATTTTTACAAATATTAAATGATGAAAATTGTGTTTTTAGATGTTCTTGTGGCATTTTCTGATGGAGGTCATATATAAAGAAAATTAAGATTAAAATAACATTTCTGAGTATTTCTTTATTCAAATTAGCTAATTTAGCTAATATTTTAGCTGGTTATCAGCTTCAGCATCTTCAGTGGCCAAATTCAGATTACAGCGTTCACATTATGCTATATATCTAGTTCTTATGTTTTCAGCCAGCGACCTGAGGTGTGTTCAGGATTTGGACCACTTGTCCGATTGAGTTTGACCCCCTGGTGTAAACAGAGGGATGATGGGAACTGGAGGTGAATTTGAAAAAAACAGCATTATCAAGTAGATTAAAAAATGATTGGAGAGGGAACAAAAGCTATGAAAAAAGCTGCGGTGCAACAATTAAAACTCCAAATAAGTTCAGGATTTCTTAAATAAAACATAAACAGAACTTTATCTGAGCTCCTTTTTACACTGATCATGTGATCAACACCTATAAATAAACACCTTTATGAACTCAATCCAACACCATCTTATGTACAATATGTACAACATTTATTATAATATATAAAATAGACAATGTACTTAAATTTTCACAATAGAAAAAAATACATGTAATAAATACAAAGACCATTTTTGTTTTGCAGATCTTACAAAACATCCAGCACGAATCGACAGATGTTAAAATATTGAGAATAAATGCTATTCATGGGTCGCTAAATAGAAGCCTTGTATGTTCAGGAGTTATGTGTCAACACGCGTCTGCTGTCACAGGTCCTACTCTTACATAGAATATTGCTAGTACTAGTCAGTGGCCTAAGCTCCACCCATTTTGGCCTGAGTGAAATCAAAAATCAGGCCGACGTCCGACGGAAGTCTTCAAGTGAATCTGCCCTCTCAGCCTGCCGCTCCTACTTCCTGTCTCCTTCTTCCCGACCTCCTCGTCTCCCTCGTTGCCGTGGCGACCTCCGCGTCCCCTCACAAACGACCTTCGACTCATCGTAAAAAAATAACACCTCCCTCTAAATAATCCACCGTGACAAGCTGGCACACACAAGACCGACACACAACATCTGACCCTCATCATCGCAACACAACAGACTAGTCGTTAAGTACTCTTGGAAAAACGTCACAGCACTCGTTAGCTTGTCTTTTTTCATAATATCTACTTTTTAAATACAAATAAAATATAGAATATTCTCTTAGAAACGTCACTCGAGGTTTTCGTCAGCTGGACAAACATTACAAATGACACAGAGTGGGAATGTACGCGGAGGGTTTCGGTGTGGGAGGAAGTCCGGCCGGATCCTGCTCTGCTGTGGCGGGGGAGGGGGGGTGGTAAATCCACGAGGATCCCCTCTGACCCCGCCCCCACCCCGCTCGCTGCTGAAGGCACTGCCAAGACGAGCGCTTCCTTCCAGCAGGACTTTTATTTTGAAAATCAGCCAGCTTCCTGTTACCGTCTGTGTGAGTGGGCGGAGCTTCAGCCACGGTCCAGTCATGTGACCTCTGCCCCCTCCCCCCCACGCGTCCATCGTTGAGGTTTGTGCGGTCGCCTGCTTCACATTATTCTGACCTGGCCCCGCCCCCTTCCTTTGGTCAGATTAGCATCACAGGTGAGATCTCTGGGATTTTCTTTGCATAATGTGAAAAAGGCGACAACCATGTTGTGTTGGTCCGGCGTGTGTGTCTGTGTGGTTACAGGTGCATGTGTGGTTGCATTGCAGACTCCTCCTCCTCCTGTGGCGGCGGCGGCTCCTCCTAGGACGGCTCCTGCTCTCTCTGCGGCTGCGACGGGCTCTTGACGATGGTGATGACGGAGGCGGTGTTGAGGCGCGGCGCCGTGGCCAGCAGGCTGCCGCCGCCGGCCTCCAGGCCCCTGGCGAACCGCTGCAGGGCGGCCAGCCGCGCGCCCAGGCCCTCCAGCTCCTTCCGCATGCCGGCGTTCTCGGCGCCGAGCCGCTCCACCTCGCGCTGGAGCTCCATCTTCTGCTGCTCCAGGGCCTCGCGCTGCGACACCCGCTTGACCCGGCAGCTGGCGGCGTAGCCCCGGTTCTTGAGGGTGCGGCGGCGCTGCTTCAGCTTCTGGATCTCCTCGCGGGACAGCCCCCGCAGGTGGAGGTTGAGCTCCCGCACCGACAGGGACATGAGCTCGCTGTCCGACAGGAACGGGACGTTCTCGCCGCATTCCTGCTTCACCTGGAGAGAAGATCCAGTGTTTACGTTCTTTGATTTGATGTAACTTTTGGACCATTAACACAATAACACGCTCTGTCCCAACAAGGGATGGGCGATATATCGTGTCAGTATCAGTATCGGGCAATACATCGGTGCTAGTATCTGAATCAGGCGATAAATTGGTGCCAGTATCGACATCAGGCAATACATCGGTGCTAGTATCGGAATCGGAGGATATATCGGTGCAACTATCAGAATCGCTATCACACATCGGCTAGTATGGGAATCGGGAGATTTATAGGTGCCAGTATCAGTATCGGGCAATATTTGTATAATTTCAGGATCGATTTGATTCCGATTATTCCAATTTTTTCAATCCACTCAATTCAATTGAATTCAATTTAGAGTTTAAACATTTAGACATGTTTGTTTAGAAATACATTAATAATCTATGTATCTGTTTAGAAGATATTTATATTAATCTGATCCAGTTCACGTACTGTAATATTCATTAGTGAAATAATAATGACATTGTTAATATCATACAGAGTTACATGGATTCTCAGAGAAGCTCCAACAATTGTTCCGTCTCTCCCGGAGGAGGTTTCAGTTTGGCCACTAGGCGGCGATCAAGCTATAGTATTACACCTTATTCCAAAGGAAGAAAATATGGCCAAAAAATTATGTTTTAGACCAAAAATGGTGACTTTAAAAAATATTTCCTTTAAAGAGTTTAGAAAATTCCTCCCTGTGAGTAAATAAAGATGTTCATTTAGTCAGAATGTATGTTTACGTTGACCGATGGTTAGCATTAGCCGTCCTATGGGGAATCCTATTATACGTTAGCATCAAGCTAGCAGACTTTAGCTTTATGCATTAAATTGATCTCTACTTTTATGGATTGATTACTGATCTATTAACCTTAGATCAATCCAGATCAATTTAATCAACCCAGCCCTTGAGATTTACTCTAAAAAAAAGTTGTGCATTTCTTATAAAGAAACAAAAAGCAAATCCAAGCTCACTTTTACTGTTTAAACTTAAATATTGGCCACAGATGAAGGGAAATATCTGTACTAGTGGTGGGAGGAAAAAAAATCAATTTTTAGATGCATCGATTACGATTCATAAACGATTCTGAATCATTTTATGAGTTTTAAATAAACAATAATCATAAAAATGTATGTCTTGCATTTCCTTTGCTCCCCCTGGTGGCAGAATTGCACATCACGGTCATTTCTTTGAAGAACCAGAACTCGCAGCAGGAATGGGCTAGAAACTTGATTTTTTTTTTTTTCAAACATCCTTTTATTTTTTCCCATCATGACTGGGTCTCATCTTGTTTCTTGTAGTAAAGAAAATGTAATTGATAATTTAATCGTAAAGATTCCCACCTGTAATCGATTTCGGACAAAAAAAGATATCGGCCCATCTCTAGAGCAAACCGTTCACAACTCAAGATGAGAATTTCTACCGAACTACGAAAAATGTCCAAGAAAATTATGTTTTTGGATAAAATTGGCTAAATCCTAATTAAAAGACCACTAAGAACGCTTTGAAATCCGATGATGGGAGAGGGTCTGTGACGGTCGGAGGATGACTCGTCCTTCTTTCCTGAGTCTTACCTTCAGGGCTTTGCTGTTTCTCTCCGTCGTCATGATCAAACTCTCCGTATTTCCCCCAAGCAGCAGCCAAAACAAACACAGACACTGAAAGCACAAACAAAGACAACTTTAGGTGATCTCACATGACTTCTTTTGGTCCGTTTCTGTCCTGACCTTCACCGGCGTCTCACAAGACACCCCGTCATGCATCAGAAGAAAAGCAGAAGCTGCAGATCGCTGGTGCTTCTCCAAACCCGCTCTCTCATTAAAGCATGTGGTTTGATATTAGAGGAAGAGGAGGTTTTGAAAACAGCACGCTGCTTTCTGTTCGCTGGAAGCGGGAGCAGGAAGTTACCATGCGTCTGCCCTTTGGTTGCTCAAAGCAGGTGTCCCAACCAATCCCCTCCACACTTCCTCTAGTCAACACAGCACCAACGGCTGGCAGGTTTCAGCCCATCAGCCGGCGTTTGGAGGACCGTTAAACCGTCTCTGAGGGTTCAAATCTCTAACTACCTTCTGAACGTGAAGAAAAAGGTTCTTTAAGATTGCATCAAGTCTTTCAACATGTCTGTGAAGGTCAGCCCACGAATATTGCAGTGTGGGATGAAAGCTCAGCTGCTTTTTCTGCGAGTCACCCTTTGGTCAGGTTGCTTCAGATCAAGATAAAGATGACTACAACTTCGGGATTTTTTTTTTCTTCTTCTTCTTCCCTTTTTCTGAATTCAGAACCTCCAATTAGGACCTGTGAATGTTGCCCTCTATATAAAAAAAACCCACAAGGTGTTTTCCCACGTCGCTTTCGCAAACTTTCTGATGTCTTGATGTTCTTTTTAGAGTGAAAAGACTTTTAGGAACGGAAAAATGAAGCAAAAATCAGGAATGTGGCAGCTGCTGGGTCATCTTGTATAACTCTATAAATATTTTACAGTCCTACTTTGTATTTTAGAACAATAAAAGTTGTCCTTTGTTACGGCACCTTGCAGTAAAAGCGTGACGTCTTCACTTTGTTACACAATCTTAATTTCAGGCCTTTTTTTAAGTTTCTATTGATAATGTCTAAACACAAAAAACACTTTTACTTTTTAAAAATAACATTTGTTGCTTTTTAAAGCTGCATTTACTATATTTTCACTTGTTGTCAAAGTCTTCTTTGTTTTTGTGTTTTGAACCTGTGGTGTCAGGAGGGAAAACTAATCCCTGCGCTCTGTCTGGCAGGCTAAATCAGGATCCCTGTTTATATATATATACCTCATCAACAGTCCAGAGGGAGGACAAACTACGGCTGCATACGTCACTTTTTCTTTCTTTTTTTAAAATAACTCAATTTCCCAGACGTTAGGGAGGATTTTCCATAAAAAACGTCGGAAGTTTGAGGTCGCCGCCGTCCAAACAGCCGACGGTCTGAGGCTCAAACCGAAAGACCGCCGTTTCGTAAAGTCATGGTGATTCAGCAATAAAGCCTCTGGTCCGCTCCGCCAAGACACACAGTGAAGACACGTCCAGGAAACCCACCCAAAAATAGATTTTCCTATTTAAAAAATACAAAATGTTTCGTTTTTACCCTTAAAAAGAGAAGAGTTTAGGATCCAGCGCAGTTAAGTAACGCGGACGAAACCGAGAGCAACAAGTGAACGCACCACGGCCGGACCAACGCCGCATTCTTCCAACAATAAAGCCTCCAATATTACATTTAATTAACAATTAATAACTAATTTATGATATAATAAGTCACGTGGTTCTTAAACACGACTTATTTTTTTCCAATCCACACTTAGACGGTGATCTGTTAAGGCGGTGCTGCGATAGTAAACAGCCATCCTGACCTCAATTAAACCTTTAAAAACCCCGTTTACAAAACACTTAACGGACAAAGACAACACAAATTAACTAAATTCAACCACAAGAACCCAAACGGCGCGCGAATAACGACTTTATAACGCCGCTATGCCGACTAATTCGCCCTATCGCGAACATGCTAGTAATGTTATCTGTTAGCATTTAGCATCAACCGCTACAGACGGGCTTCAGGGGATAAAACAAGCAGCCCCTCCTGCCCGCGAGACCCCCTTCTCACTTTCCCTGTTCCCGCCGCCGAACTGCGTATTAAAATTCAAGCTTTCGGAGTTCGATAAATATTTATTTGGAATTTATTTACCTGCTGAGTCGACGCGACTCTGGCGACAAAATGTCAGTCCGCCTGTTCCCGGAATTACTCTGCTGTTCTCTGAGGTTGGATTCTTTCATTCATAAAAAACACAAGTGACAATGACGTCAAGCCTAAAGAATGAGGGCGGAGTCGACCCCGCCCCCGCGGCGTACTCCTGGAGGATGTAAACAAGTAATCCCAGAGTCCCGACATGCAAAGTTTCACTTTTTTCCTACTTCAACAATCTTTAACTGTCAAAAACAGACATTTAAACGAAAATTAACCTTATAAATAAAAACGTTTACAATCTCTAAACTTAAAAATGATTTTAACTTTAATTGTTTGTTTTAAAAGTAAAACAAATACTAAATAAGGAAAAAAACGTATAAAAATGAATGCTTATTGATTACTAAATAATGAAAAAAGTAGATTTTGTAGTTACCTCATGCATATGTAAAGCACCAAAAATCAATTTTATGCTGTAACCATGACTCAGGCAGATTTGATTGCAACACCAAGCCAACCCTGGTAACTTCCGGGTTAGTTTTTTTTTCTAAAACATTTAGAGCGTAGCGAAGAAGACTCCTTATCTGATGGGATGAGTCAGGCCTTTCCACATGGAAATCCCACAGACGAGTTTGCCAGAAAAGCTGTAAATGGTGGAGGGAGGATCATGATGTGGGGTTGTTGGACTCTCAGCTCCAGCTGCTGTGACCCTGAATGCTCCAGCATACCTGGAGGTTTTGGACGATTCCTCGCCCCCAAACTTTGTGGGCGCAGACAGGTTTGGAGTGGAAGAACTGGACTGGCCTGAACAGACATCTGACACAATCATGACAGGACAGTTTTGAGACGATTAAGAGGAAAGAAGCCTTTTAATCTATCATCAGTAACTAACCTCATGAATTTATTTTTAGAAGAACGGCTGAACTTTCTCACAGACTAGGGGTCTAAACCTTCAACGCTTACAGAACCATTCAGGTCTTTAAGTTCCTCAAGGGTGACAATTAACATATTACTCTTTTGATAAATGTAATCGAACAATTGTTTTTTTTTTTTGTTTGTTTGTTTTTTAGGGCATAAATGAGAAATAAATAAAAGAGAAATGAGAGAATGAATTAAAACTTTTAACAGAGGTTCACATGACTTCCTTTCAAATTAAAAGATATCCAGTGTAACAAAGAATTATCCTCAGTATTGTCAGAAGTGATAAAGAACACTGCTGACAATTATGCTAGTTTTTTAGACTAATTTGGCATTTACTAAGATTTTTTTCAGGCTATTTGGGGTATTAGTTAATATTTCAGCTACATGCTAGCTATTCTGGCTAATTTAGCCTTTTTAATTTTTTATGCTAATTTGAACTTTATTGAAAATGTCAGCTCCATTGTAGCTATTTTGACTAATGTAGATTTTTTTCATTTTTTAGGCCATTTTGAAGTTCAGCTAATATTTCAGCTACATCCTAGTAATTTTGGCTAATTTGGACGTTTTTAAATTTTTAGGCTATCTTGGAGTTTAGCTAATATTTTAGCTACTTTCTAGCTATTTGGCTATTTTATGATTTTTTCCGTTTTTTAGGCTACCTTGGAGTTGAGCTCATATTTAACCAACATGCTAGCAGTTTTTGCAACATTAGGCTTTTTTCATTATGGAGTTTAGCTAATATTTCAGCTACATAGTTGCTACTTTAGCTAATTTAGGCTTTTTTCAGTTTTTATGCTAATTTGGAGTTTAGCTAATATTTCCGCTACAGCTAACTATTTTGGCTAAATTAGAAATGTTACCAGTTATTTAGGCTAATTTGGCATTCAGCTAATATTTTAACAAGCTAATAGCTTCAGCTATTTCATCTATCAGTTTCAGTGCATCTTCAGCTATCAGCTTTAGCATCGTCAACGACCACATTCAGCTCACAGCATTCACAGGCAATGCTATATATCTGGTTTTATCATTTGTGGTGCATCTCAGCCATACATTTTTAAATCTAACTGACTTAAATGAAATCAGAGCTAATCAAGAGACCCTTATTCTATTTTTGAACTATAAGTTGTGGTTAAAAACTATAAATTTGTTTTAAAATGAGAAAAAAACATCTTATAATGAGGCACAACCTAATTTTGATTGCGCTTACAGACCTCCAATTGACAGTCTGTGGAACTTAATGCTCAAAAATCTGTCAAAATGTTTTTGTCTGATTTTATACAACCATGAAATTGAACTGCTCGGTGGATTGTTGAGCACTATGGGTACTGTAGTCACAAAAGTGATCATTTATTAATTTATTATTTGACTTTAGGCAACTCACTTTTTATTTTACAGTTTTATTATTATTATTATTATTATTTGTAGTCCAGAGAGTGACATCGAAGAGTTAAAAGAGACACATGTGGCTTTGGATCCTTAGATATTTTACCATTTGTGGTGCATCTTTGCCAGAAATTTGTAAATCTAAATTACCAAAATTAAATCAGAGCTAATTAAGTGACATTTTCTGTATTTTCGGAACCACAAGATGCTCTTTAAATCCTTGAATATGTTCAAAAGTAGAAAATCCTCCTTTTGATCTGATGCATCTTAACTCTGGTGATAAGTCAAAGGTCAAATATCAAATTAAAGATTTTGAATTACATGTCAGATATGTTTATACATATAAAGAAAGCTGAATATTTTTGCTATGCAGTTTTAAAAAGTTTGTTTTCAGGAAAACGTCTAAAAGACCTGCTGTTATTCCGTCCCCCCGCCAGGGGGCGCTCCTCGTTTTCCCTCGCAGTCATAACTGACCCCTGCCGGGCAACTTCATCCGAGCGACCGAGCCTCACGTTTTCTCACCGTGACCTCAGACTGTTGCAGAGCCGATGGTCGCCTTATAGCTTCGTGTTTCAATTAAATTCGGGGAAACTATCGGACGTTTACCGAAGCGGTAAGCTGCTCGTCAGCGTTTCTGTTGAGTCATTTACCGGAAGCGCATCCAAACGAGCCGCGCGAGCAGAAGACATGGCCGAAATCGTGGAGCTCTCCCCCGCTGCGGGCCCGGTGTCCATCAGAGCCCCGGAGGACGAGATAGACGACGATGAAGACGAGGACGTCAGTATTTTTAATACTGTTTTGGTGTCTAAAAGAAGAAGAATATTTATTATTTTTATTATCCTGTGTGATTCTGGTAAAGGATTAGATCATAAATGCTGTCAGGATTTATTGTCTGTTATTTGGTCATTTTTAGCTTCAATTAAGTTATTTAAAATGTTCACCTTTGACATCAGGGGTCACCACAGCCAATCAGCTTTCACCGATCCCCGCACGTGATCTGGCTGAGAGTTTTACACTGATGTTATCCGGGCTGTGGACCTGCACAGGTCTTCAAGTGTTCTTTAAGTAACTGATGATGTTTTTCTGTTTCTGCAGCTGGATGAGACGCTGGCAGAGAGGCTGTGGGGGCTGACAGAGATGTTCCCGGACACGGTGCGGACCGCCGCAGAGGTGTCCGCGCAGTGCTCCGTTTCCCTCCTCAAGAAGTTCTACAGGTTCGAAACCGGAGGAGTTTCTAAAGCTATCATAAATGTCACTACATTTGAAACAAAACTTCGATCTCAGTTGTGATCAGAGAAAACGAGAAATAGATGAGACCCATAAATACAGGAACAAACCAGACAAAGACACAAAACGAGGATGTTATTCCAAGCTAGTGCTGCCATAAATGATTATTTTAATAGTCGACTAATCACCGATTGTTTTTTCTGATTAGTCGACTAATTGGATCATTCACGAACTGGATGTAAAGAATCTTAACCATCATTAACTTTAACAAAAACTAGATATGTAGCATTACCTGTGATAATGCTTGTGTGAATGCTGTAAACTAAATTTGGTCACTGAAGATGCTAGTGCTGATAGCTGAAAATGATGAAGCTGAAAGCCGGCTAAAATATTACTTAAATGAAAAATTAGCCAAAAAAAATGAAAAAAGCCTAAGTTAGCCAAAAGAGCTAGCATGTAGCTGCAATATTTGCTAAACTCCTAATTAGCCTAAAAAAACAAATCCAAAACACACCTTAGATCCAGTGAGTAAACATTTACTAATGATACTAAAACTCAAATTTAACAATTTTTGAGACTTAACTACCTAAACAGGAATAAGAACTGACTGGAGTATTATTGCTGCATAAATCTACTTAAACCTGAAATAACTTATAATATTTTGCTCTCCATTAAAATATATCATGTAAAAATTATACTAGAAATAAAGTAAACGTTAAAAGAAAAAAATACTCTTATGGTAGATTATATGTAAAAAATAAACTTAAAATATAAATATCCCAAATGAGTTTGCTTTCAATAACAAATATATCATGTAAAAATGAAACAAATATAAATATGTTGCCAAACAAAACAAACAGCCTAGAAAATTTACTATAATTGTAAAAGAAACACAAAATTCTGCAATCTTTTGGGGATAAAAATGACTATATAAAAGACATTTATAGGTCAGAGTAGTGGACACATTTTTATTTTTCACGTCCTGCTGATACGTGTTTCGATTAGGAACATTCAAAGACGCCACAATTACGTCCACTCACCCAAAGCTTTTTTAGAATGAAAACCATCCAATTGGGCAGAAAACCACCCAACCTAGCAACACGGATGTTCGGAAGGGCAGCTGATGGCATCTGTAGTTCAAATAAATAAAAGACGAAACGATCTTCTTGACTTTACTTGTATATTTTCTGTTGGTGCAGTTTTTCCCGCTCCGCTCTGTGGGTGGGCACCACCTCCTTCATGATCCTGGTGCTGCCGGTGGTGTTTGAGACGGAGCGTCTGCAGCTGGAGCAGCAGCAGCTGCAGCAGCAGAGACAGGTGAGCGCTTGATCCAGCACAGCAACATTCACCGGGATAGACGGTAAACCAGAACAACCTCTGACTCCTAGATCCTGCTGGGACCCAACACCGGGATGTCCGGGGGAGTGCCGGGGATGATGCCTCCCGCGCCCGGGAAGATCTGATGAATGCGAGGACGGCGTGCGACGGAGATTCGCTGCCAGGGATCCGGCGGGGTCGCTAGGAGGAGAGACAGAGAAAAGCAGCAGCAGAGCTGCACCACCGCCGCTCTCCTCAACATGTGGTTGGACTATCAGAAGACGGCAGGATTCTCAGCGTCTCCTCTTGGTCCCGGTGACATGCAGAGACTGGTCTCCAGGAGCCCCTGCTTCGGTTCATTTCCTAAAAAAAACAAAAAACAAAAGTCCTTCAGTGTTTGTAAGATGTTGTTTAGGAGCTGACGAGGTTTATGTTGGTCTGAGGAGTGTTTTCATGTCATTTATGTTGTCTTTTGGAGTTTTTTTTTTTACTTGTTTGTTGAAAATGTCATTGATGCTCATGAGACATCCTCTGGTTTTAGGAGGAAAACAACCTTTTCCTGTTTTTCTGCCTCTTTCACTTCTCTTTAACGGCAATGCGAATGTCAAACTCCTCGATTTTAACTGTTTTTCTTTTCCTGTAAACATAAATTATGAGAAATCAAATGTCTTAACAGGCAAGATTGTGAAATTCAGGCAGTTTGAAACTTTTTAAACAAAGTATTTGTCACTGTGTGCATCATTCGACATGCCCCACATTTAAATAAGTTCTCTCCTAGGATTACAAACATTAAAAACCTCACAACAGAATGTGGAAATGTGTGATTTTTAAATGCTTTATTGGTTTTATTAAAAAATATGAGCTTCCCATCACTTTGTGATGCATTGATTCAAATAGAAGGATTTTGTGATTTGATTTTTATATTTTAAAATCTTATTTCAGTTTTTTTTTCTTGCACAAGTTAAAATATTCAACTAAACTGCATTTCTAAATCTTAATTGTTTTTGAAAAAATATTAGTTGAGAATTAATGGAATTCCTTTTGGATTTTCATATTATAAATACTTAATTCGAGTCTAAAAACCAAAATATGAGCAAAAAAAGGAAATGCCTAGTGGTGCATTCACTGCTCATACAAAAGTTAAAAACTTGTAATGAATATAGTTTCTCTATGTAAGTTTCTCGCGGCTAAAATGTAAAAATAAATCAAACAAGTAAAGTCCAGTCATACATATAAAAGATACGTGTATTGCTGTGCTGCAATCATTGAAGTAAAAAGTAAATTTCAAAAGAAAACCCTGCGGTTTTGTGTCGATTTCGTCGAGGTACGAGAATGGAGTCAACAATTCCAACAGCACGTGAACGCATCATAAATCGAGAAATTCCCGCCAGTGAAGCGACGAAGAAAACTTGAAGAGCGGCGCTTTAAGAGCGTACTTTGATCGAAATAAGCATTTTATTCGTATTTTTAGGATTATATTACATACTATTGATCAATTTAAGTGGTATTTTAGCGTTTTTATTCGATACATTTCGTTAATTTAATCGGGGTGTTTGCGCTGTTAGCTAACTGCTTCATTAAGCTAACACTAGCTGAAAACGATCTTTTTGGGTCTAAAATGAAAGCAGCCGAGGACCAAGTTGTTGAAGATGATGCTAGTTTTCAGGATGATGAGGTAGGAAATCATTAGTTACACAACTGGTTGTTTTATTTTTACAATTATTTGTGTTTTATTTTCCTCCATATTTTAACAGGAGTCGTTTTTCCAAGACATCGACCTCCTGCAGAAACACGGGATTGTGAGTTATCATCACTGTTTAATCCATGGTGAAGCCACGCTAACTCCTCCCCTTTGACCACAGAACATGGCAGACATCAAAAAGCTGAAGCTGGTGGGTATTTGCACCGTGAAGGGGATCCAGATGACCACGCGCAAAGCTCTGTGCAACATCAAGGGTCTGTCTGAGGCTAAAGTGGAGAAAATTAAGGAAGCAGCAGGAAAAGTTCTGGTAAAAAGACCCGGATTTGACCCAAAGTTCCACACAGCACAGATGAGGTTTTTATGACGTCATTTGCTTTGCAGAATGTCGGTTTCCAGACTGCCTTTGAGTACAGCTCAAAGAGGAAGCAGGTGTTTCACGTCACAACCGGGAGCCAGGAGTTTGAGTTAAGATTTTCTGTAATCTGAGGGATTAACTACATTCTGTTTGTTTGATTCTGAGTATTTTGAATGAATTAAACTTTATTTATATTTTAAAAAACAATCAGGGCACCAAACTATAGAGAGAAATACGTATCACCGTGGTTAATGTGCGCTTAATTCTTGATAAATATTTTTATTTTTAAAAGGGATGAGTGTTTTTAAAACCCTTATTTAGACTTTTTATATTAATTATTGGGCATATCTGTTTAAGAAAGTAGGAAAATCTCAAGTTTCACTAGATATTATTTACAATCTAACTTCAAAACAGCTGATTAGAAAACTCTGACGACCCAGCATTGTAGTAGCATTTAAACGCATCACTTAGAGATGAATCTCTGAGACGTGAAAAGAGTCTCGGATCCGATTTCTGCGTAACTGAGGTTTTGTTTGTGCGTAACAAGCGATTTGTGCGTAATTTTTAAAGATTTGTTTGTTTAATTAGTTTCAAGCTGTTGTAATTTTAATTTTTTTGAGTGTTGTAATTTGTGTACGTACGCACATATTGTCTCGTATAAATTACAAATATGGAATTATGCACACACAAATCTAAAGTTACGCACAATCAGGACGTAAGCATGCATAAATAATTTCTCTCCATACCAAATGTCTTCACAATAAATAAAAGAGATAAAAAGAACATTTAAAAAAATGGAGATTAATAGTAAAATTTTAAAACAGCAAAAAATTATAAAAGCCAATAAAATACATAACAGAGAGATAAGAATTCAATAAAATTGTATAATGATACAATAAATATTTATAATGATATAAATATGTGTTTTTGTAATTACACCTAAACAACATATTGCAAAAAACAGGTATAGAAATACATAAAAAATAGGTGCAAAAAGACTCATAAAACACCTTATATTAGAGCTTCTACCTAATAAAACTGCAAATATATAATAACATAAACACACTTTACAGATCTTCTAAAAACAATTACAGTTCATAATACAATCATTTTATTATGTATTCAATTTAAATGTTTATCTAATGTCCTTTTTTAATCTCTGCAGTAAACTTTTGGGTGGAGGCATCGAGAGCATGGCTATTACAGAAGCTTTCGGAGGTGAGCAGACCTCCACCTTTCTCTTTATTCATCCAAATGTTGCCTTTAAATGAACAAAAATATTTCATTTATTAAAAACTGAATATTTTGATTGTTTTATCAGAGTTCCGCACAGGAAAAACTCAGCTCTCTCACACGCTCTGTGGTGAGTAAAGAGTATTTTTAGAACAGTTTCTTGTGAATAACATAAATATTTGTGCATGAAGTCACTGCTCAGCTGCCAGGGGAGGAAGGATACTCCGGAGGAAAAGTCATCTTCATTGACACAGAGAACACCTTGTATCCTTACTGCTAAAGTCACAAACTTGATTTATATTTTAAAATAAACCCCTATTCATCTGTGTTTGGTTTTCTTCTTGACTGGTCGTCCTTCAGTCGCCCAGACAGGCTGAGAGACATCGCCGACAGGTTTAACGTGGACCACAACGCCGTTCTGGACAACGTGCTTTATGCCCGCGCTTACACCAGTGCGGAAGCCAAATAATAACATAACAGTTTTATGATCATTCAAAACTGTAACTCGCTGTTTCTCCGCAGGTGAACACCAGATGGAGCTGCTGGACTTTGTAGCTGCCAAGTTTCATGAAGAGGGAGGCGTGTTCAAGCTGCTGGTGAGCAGACCTTCACTCATCTCTGTCATGACTCCTGATCAACACTCAGGCTGACTGTTCTCTTTCAGATTATTGACTCCATCATGGCTCTGTTTAGAGTGGACTTCTCTGGACGGGGGGAGCTGGCCGAGCGGCAGCAGAAACTGGCCCAGATGCTCTCCAGGCTGCAGAAAATCTCTGAAGGTGAGATTTGAGTCTTATGATTTAAGAACACGAGGAAGCACCTTATAGACAGTTCCAAGCCAGGCAAAAATTGCTATTTTTTCCAGTCAAGGTTTTTCTCGTTGGATTTATCTTCTTTGGGGCATACTTTTGAAAATAAGCTTCTGGACCACCCGGATTTTTGCCTAATATCCAATATGGTGGCCAAGAATCCAATATGGCTGCCCTCAAAATCTCAATGTTCAGCAAACTTTTTTCTGGTTTACTTTACACCCTATAAATGTATTAGAGGCATGATACTAATCTATCAAATAAACTCTTCAAAAGTAGTCTGTGACATCTCCTTGACGTTAAGGAGGAGGTGGGAAGTCTGGGTATCTTAACGTATCCCTTATCCGAATTCTTCCCTTCTCCCTTCCCCTTCATTTAACCCTCCAAACGGAGAGTTGTGAAAAATAGTAATGTGTTTCAGATGACCCAGCACCTCGCCTGCATCGTCGGCGAGACCGGGCTGCTGCAGGTGGGGGCGGGAAAAGGCGCCCGAGATGAATGCGAACAACGAGACTCTATGAGATCAAGGAGTTGGGGGTTGTCCTTAACATTCGGTTGAATTTTAATATCCCACTCCTCCTTAGTATGATCTGTGCTGTTATGTCTTTTATATTATTTTTAACATATTTTAGGGTAAAACAGATAAAAAAAAATAGCCACTGGATGTCCCAAATAAACTATACTATAAAATAGTATTTAAAGTTAATTTTAAAGGCAACAATAACGCATATAATTACAGATGATTTGAAATATTGTTTATTTTTTCTTCAGGGATTCACTGCCTTCCAGAAAGAGTTACAAAATACACAGATTTCCTTCATTTTGCACAAGTTACTACTGATCAGCATCACGTCAAACTACAAGAACTAACATGACACCGTTTCCCACAATGCATTGTTTTGTAGTCCTAAAGGCGGCCTGGAGCCAGTGCAGTACTTATTTTCTGACTGCGCTGGCTTAGGAAGGCGCCTTGAACCCGCCCTCTAACTTTGAGATTTCAGGGAAGCAGCCATTTTTAAATCAGGAAAAGTCCCTCTACTACCCCTAGTGGACTGATGATGAACTACAGGGCAGAAAACATGACCCGTCATATCCAATAGGTTTTTAGAGAAAGTTTAGATCATTCTAATAAGATGGTTGTTTCAGAAATGGAAGAATCACATATGATACAGTTGAAGGGTAGAAATCCTATAAAAAAAACTTAAGATAATCAATAATCGGTAGAGTAAGCTGCTGTTTGTGTTTGTAGAGTACAACGTTGCCGTGTTTGTCACCAACCAGATGACGGCGGATCCTGGAGCAGGAATGACGTGAGGGATCACAAAACCCTCATTCATCAGAAAACTATGTCTATTTCTGACTCCCAAATGAGCTTTTATTTATTTACATTTTCTTGTTTTAGATTTCAAGCAGATCCCAAGAAGCCGATCGGGGGCCACATCCTGGCCCACGCCTCCACCACTCGCATCAGCCTGAGGAAAGGACGAGGAGAGATGAGAATCGCTAAAATATTCGACAGGTTCTAAACCTTTTTCATCAATAATTATTACTAATAAACTCGACTCACAACGTGATTATTTAACTCTGTTTATTTAAATCTGCAGTCCTGTCATGCCTGAAAACGAGGCCACCTTTGCTATTTCTGCTGGAGGAGTTACTGACGCCAAAGAGTGACGGACGACAGACGACTTCACCTGCTGGTTACACCTGTGGTATTGTTTCTGTTTTAAGAGTGTTTGGTATTTATATGATGAGTTCTATAAATGTCTTATTTAAGACAACAAAGTTATTTATTAAAGTTCACTGTAACAGGATTTCTGCTTAACTTTAGAATAATTTTCAGAAGATATTATTGAAAAATGTTAACTTATATTACAATGAAAATAGTCATTTCTTCCTGTTTATGAATATAAATATGAATAAAATAATTTAACCAACAATTTTGTGCAAATGTAATGTTTCTCGGAATTTATGAAAAGAATCACCTTTTAGTTTAAAAAATGACAAATTAGCAGAAAATAAATTTTTTGCAAAGCAAATCAAAGATGTACAGAAGAGTGAGAGCATCACTCTGAAGGTTCTCACTGATGACTGAATGATGGACCAGACTCAACACTTTGACTTTTATAACGACCAAAACAACATACATTTATTAAGAGTTACTCAAAGATTAAATGACAGGAAGAAAGTTGTCCATTAAACAAGTACATTTATTTTTATTTTGGCTCTGCATGTATCAGTGGAATGCAGTGCTGCCACAAATGATTATTTTAATAGTCGACTAATCACCGATTGTTTTTTCCTGTCAGTCGACTGATCGGGTCATGCAAACTGAATGTAAAGCTCTCATGTTAACCATCATTAGTTTTAAACTAACTAAAAACTAGATATATATAGCATCACCTGCAATAATGCTAATACGAATGCTGTGAGCTAAGTTTTGCAGCTGAAGATCCTGAAATTGATAGCTTAAAAACACTGGAGCTGATGGCTGAAACTAATAGCCAGCTAAAATATTAGTTAATTGCCAATTTATCCTAAAAAACTATAAAGTCTACATTAGCCAAAACATCTTGCATGTAGCTGAAATATTAGCTAGACTCCAAAGTAGCCTAAAAACAGAAAAAATCCTAAATTAGCCAAAATAGCTAAAATATTAGCTAAACTCCAAATTAGCCTTCAAAACTAAAAAAATATCCTAAATTTGCCAAAACAGTAAACATGTAGCTAAAGTATTAGTTAAATTCCAAAGTAGCCTGAAAAAACTGAAAAAAATCCTAAATTAGCCCAAACAGCTTGTATGTAGCTGAAATATTAGCTAAACTCTAAAATACCCCAAAAACAACAACAGCCCGAATTAGCCAAAATAGCTAGCATGTAGCTGAAATATTAGCCACAATCCAAATTAGCTTAAAAAAACCTTAATAAATGCCAAAATATTCCAAAAAGCTAGTAGAATGCTATTATACTGTAACTTTCAGCTTTACTACACTCCATATAATATAAAGTAACGATTAATTGGATATCAGATTAGTCGTCGACTATTTTAATAGTCGATTCGTCAACTAATCGTGGCAGCCCGAGTGAACAGAGGCAAAATTATCTTTAATCAACCATATTTCAATAATTTCTGTTCTTTTTTTAATCTGGTCACAAGCACATAAAGAAAAGGTCAGAAACTAATTTGAGGAAAATGGAAAACTAATGATTTAATAATGTTGTGAAAGAAACCATAAAAACTCATTATCTGGGTGGTTTTCATTTATAGTATTCTGCTTTTTAAGCCTCAGTTGGGAACATCCGGGGCATCAATAGGGTCAATTCCTGCATCATTTTCTCCCTGGACTTCTCCATGCTCTGCTTTCTGGCCACCAGCTCCTCTGCACTCTTCACCGCAGATGAAGAGCTTCTCTAGTTTAATTATGAATGTCTTCAGCAGAAAAGGCCTCCAGAATTCTTCTGAATTCTCTGGTTTTCCTCTCCATTTTAGAGATTTCTTCTTTATAGTGAGACAGTTGTTGACCTATGATCTTAATCCGATTCACTTCAAGCCCCATCAATATATTTGACTCCCACATATAGAAAAAGTTCTGCTCATCATCAGTTCATGTTTGGAACTACAGGGTTAATGCGGCGCTGTGGCTCACTGCTGACCCCTAGCGGCGGTGGGCGGCCGTGCAGCTTGTAAGCGGCACTTCGCGTGAGCTGCGGGATCCATATGCTCATCAAAGCCAGGCTTAACAAAGCTATGGGAACTTCTCCAAACCGGCTGCTCAGAGTCTGAACCCCACCAGCAACGGATTGCCTTTCAACCAAACTTTAACCCCCCAGACAGCTCGTGCGGAAAAAGCGTCGTCAACTCTGGAAGAAGCAGCCATGGACTCGAGAGACACAGCCCCGGATTCATGGGAGCTGGAGGAGGATGGCGAGGCCCCGGCTCCCGCGGCGGAGCTCCCGACCGCCTTCGCCGGCCTCAACGTCAACGCCAAGCCGTTCGTCCCCAACGTCAACGCCCCGGAGTTCGTGCCGAGCTTCCTTCAAGCCAGCGCGGCGGAAATGCCGGCCTCAGACGGTGAGTGAGTACCAGGCGGCGGCGGCATGGAAGTTAGCCCAACTAGCTAGCACGCGGCTAGCTAGCCAGCTAGCTAAGTTAGCTTTGAAAGTCGTCCAAGCTCAGTTATCGCGCCTCATAACTCACCGACAAGTCAGCCTACGTGTTAGTGTCGCGTGGTAACTGTGTCATAACCGGTCTGAGTCAAAGAGACGCTCATAACGAAGCCGTGTCACCTTTAAACACGATTACGACAAAACTTTGACTGACTGTGTTCTCCCCCTTTAAGGTTCCCCTGACCCCGCTGCTAGCATGGAGGTGGCAGACGCAGCCGGTACGCATCCACGCTGCACTCCCGACACTTTCTGACTTATGATAACCTGCCCCTCCCGGCTCAGGTGTTCACCACACCTGACACCTGAGGCCGGCTGCTCCGGCGCGCGCCCCACGTTCAGGGTTCTGGCACGGTGAAGCCATGTGCACGGGCCTACGCAGAAAATGATGCAACCTCCCTCGCCCCTGCCCAGAATAGACTTCCCACGGACACATGCTAAGATAAGGGACGAACGCAGGGAGGCCCCAGTCTGCTGTGGCCCGCGGTGGCCCGCAGAGCCGCGTGGAGGCTTCTGATTAGTCAGGAGAAGGAGACGCTGACTCTGGTGTCACCCAGACTATCTCCTGCTCCAGCTGGAAAAGGAAGCAAAATAAAACATAAATTGGAGAATTACAACTTAAATATTTATACATTTATTTTACAAAGTGTACATATATGTAGAATAAAACAGTTTCACTCAATATAGAGTTGAAAAACTGATTATAAACTCTATTCTCACGCTGATCTATCGATATTTGTCGTTTTTAACCGAAATAAACTATAATAAAAGACTTTGGTTTGCCCGAATTCCCCCTAACTACTAAAAAATGATATAGTGCCCTGTATTCTAAAGGTAATTTGGACACAATTCTCACTACTTGTCTTTAGTTTTTCTAAACATATGACATCACGATTCACGAAGTGAAAATCAAATAAATACGAACATTTCACAACTGTTACTTATGACTCCACTGTGTTCTGATGGTGACAATGTGGATGCTTTATTCAAAAATTACATTTAAATAGTAATTTTGTCCAAAGTTGTTCAACCGCAATGCATTGTGGTCTATATTTTCGCTAATCTAGTGACCATCGATGCACGCTAGTTTTTCGCAAAGACTTCTGGGAAATTTCTAGAGCACTTGATTTTGGAGTTAGTAGATTCGGATGGTGAACCCTATATAGTGATTGGGGGAGAATTTGGACACAACAGTGGTTGATTTGTGGGCGGGACTGTTGGTGCAGACCCCACCCCTCTGAGAGCTCTCTGTTTACATGCTATTGCTAGCTTACCTCCCGTCATGCTACGTACACACATTCAATGAAATATCCATGTAAACACGTTTTATGCTTCCTTATTCCAAACTCTCGCATTCACGTGTTTCTACGATCGTTTTCAGGAGCTACGAGATATCCATTAAATGGAATTTGAAAGTTGAAGCAGCTCGAACTTTGACGTGCACGGAAGTGCTAACCATTAATAATATATCGGAGTAGAGGTGTGGAAGAAAAAACTAAATTTGTACCACTCTGATATTTAACACCAAAACTTTTCCAAATGTAGGTGGCGGACATGCTCTAGAAAACGGTAGAAGAAGAAGAAGCCCTTCCTTGCTTGTCTAGTGTGAATGCCATAATGTGTACGTAGCTTTAGAACAGGAGTGTCGAACTCAAATGAACATCTTTATGAATTTTACTATTTTTTTTAAGGAATTTTTTCTAAAACATCGTTTCTTTGCTCATTCTTTCTCCTTCTGGAATAAAGTGTACTTCTATAGTGAGATCGCCACCTAGTGGCCAAACTTAAACACCCTCCAGGAGAGAGACAACAATTGTTGGAGGTTCTCCGTAAGAGAAACCATGTAACACTGTATATTAACAATCTCATTATTATCTTACTAATGTGATAGGGATCAGATTATAGATTATATTATATGTTATACATTATTAATGTATTTCTAAACAAATGTGTCCTATTGTGTAAACTAAAAATTGAGTGGATGGAAAGAATCAATAAAAAATTGGAATCGAATTGATCCAGGCTCCAAATCGTTGACAATACCCAGCCCTAATTGAAACACAAACAATTAGCTGGAAAGTAACAAACAAATGAGCATAGTTACATTAAAAAAAATCAGAAACGAGTCACGCTCCCAGCCAACATATGCAAAAATGAAGGAATTACTTAAAATATACAAAAAGCCACAGAAACATGTTAAAACACAATTATCTATCGGAGTGGGTCTTTAAAACACCACGTAAGATATTATCACAGAGCATCAACTAAAGCCCAAACATGAACTAATGATTCACAGAGAACTTCCACGTCTCATATCTCCTTGTTGGAGAAGCTCCGCCCCCTCTCAGGGCGACTTTTAGCCACAAAACTCTCACACCCCAATGGGGTTAAAAGGTCTAAAACTTGTAGAAATCCTAAAAACGTTCCCAGTTTTTACCTTCTGGTTGATCTGATAAAGACTACAGAATAAAGTGTCTTTGTGTCCCCAGTTCTGCACAGCCTGATTATGAATAAAGATTGGCCAACAAGAAGGAAAAATCTTTGATCACTGAGCTGGAAAATGTTGGAACTGTGGGAATTTGGAGCTTATTTACTGTTTCTAGGAAGTTTTTGCTCCTGGTTTTAGAGAAGGATTAAAAAAAAATCAAAGTGTTCGACATTATTTTGAAAAATCTGCTTCATTTTTCTGGAAAAGGAGAAACTAAAATACTGAATCAAGATGTTGGTAGAGCTTCTGTTCTCGGGAGTGACCGGATCTGTTTGTGTGGCTTCAGCCCCGGTGGAGAACGGAAACTCCGAGGCGGACATGAACACAGAGGAGGAGACGTGGGAGCAGAAGGAGGAGCCCGGGGGAGGCGAGGGGGGCGGAGGCCAGGAGAACCTGAGCACGGAGGGAGGCGCGGCGGGGAGAGAAGACGAGGAGATGATGGAGGAGGAAGAGGAGGAGATGCCCGTACCAAAGGTGGCTCCTCCTCCGCCCGACGCGCCCAAGAAGGAGCACGTGAACGTGGTGTTCATCGGTCACGTGGGTGCGTGACTCCCACCCGTCCTGGACGTCTGTAGGTAGCAGAGCATCCTGAAGTCATCGCTGTTCTTTGTGTTCATCAGATGCTGGAAAGTCGACGATTGGAGGACAAATCATGTGAGTAAAGACGCTTCGATGGTTCTGGTTTCACCGTGAGGTCATCAGAGTTCCAGCTTTGACGCAGGATGACGTCAGCAGGTTATGTGTCAGATGACAATATCCAGAAAAAATGAGATAATCCAAGAGTCCAAGAAATCTGTCCTCCTATGAGGACTCAGATAAGTGATGTCAGTCCATGTCGGCACTAGGGCTGTCACGACTAATCGACTATTAAAATAATCGACGACTAATAGTTGATTTGTCGTTACTTTATTTTCTATGGAGTCAGAGTGTAGTAAAGTGGAATATTCTTGCATTTATTAAGGTTTTTTTAAGGCTATTTTGGAGTTATGGTAATATTTCCGTTACATGCTAGCTGTTTTGGCTAATTTAAGCTTTTTTCTGCCTTTTTTTTAGGCTAATTTGGAGTTTAGCTAATATTTCAGCTTCATGCTAGCTGTTTTTTCTAAATTAGGCTTTTTTGAACTATTTTGGAGTAAAGCTAATATTTTAGCTACATGCTAGCTACTTTGGCTAATTTCGTTTTTTCTTTTTTTTTGCATTTTACGCTAGTTTGGAGTTTAGCTAATACTTCAGCTACATGCTAGCTGTTTTGGCTAACTTGGTTTTTTCATTTTTTAGGGTATTTTGGAGGTTAGCTAATAATTCAGTTAGATGCTAGCTGTTTTGGCTAATTTAGGCTTTTTTTTTGCTTTTTANNAGCTAATACTTCAGCTGCATGGTAGCTGTTTTGGCTAATTTAGGATTATTTCAGCTTTTTAGGCTAATTTGGAGTGTAACCAATACCTCAACTACATGCTAGCGGTTTTGGCTAATTTAGGCTTTTTAAAAACATTTTTAAGGTGTTTTGGTATTTAGCTAATATTTCAGCTTCATGCTAGCTATTTTGGCTAACTTTGGCTTTTTTGTTTTTGAGGGATTTTTGGAGGTTAGCTAATATTTCAGCTACATGCTAGCTGTTTTTTTCTAATTTAGGCTTTCTTTGTACCATTTTGGAGTTAAGCTAACATTTTAGCTACATGCCAGCTATTTTGGATAATTTATTTTTCGCATTTTACGCTAGTTTGGAGTTTAACCAATGCTTCAGCTACATGCCAGCTATTTTGGCTAACTTGGTTTTTTCATTTTTTAGGGTATTTTGGAGGTTAGCTAAAATTACAACTACACGCTAGCTAATTTTCTAATTTAGGATTATTTCTGTTTTTTAGGCTAATTTGGAGTTTAACCAATACTTCAACTACATGCTAGCGGTTTTGGCTAATTTAGGCTTTTTTTAAACATTTTTAAATGTTTGGGTATTTAGCTAATATTTTAGCTACATGCTAGCTGTTTTGGCTAACTTAGGCTTTTTTTCAGTTTTTTCAGCTAATTTGGCATTTAACTAATGTTTTAGCTGGCCTTCGTCTTCAGTGATTCAGCTATCAGCACTAGCATCTTCAGTGGGAAAATTCAGCTTACAGCATTCACACTAGCATTATCACAGGTAATGCTATATACTGTATCTATTATTTAGTTAGTTTAAAGCTAATGATGGTTGAGATGTGTGTTATACATCCAGTTTGTGCATGACCTGATTAGTCAACTAATTGGAAAAAATAATCGGTCATTAGTCGACTAAAAAATAATACTAGTCAACATCCCTGTTGGTCCCGGGAAGGCGTGGCTTTCTCTCGCCAGGTTTTCCATCAAAAAGCGGCTTCTTATGATCCCATACTGAGGTCACAATCTGGTTAATACGTGGAGATTTTATTACCAATTAGTGACAAAAAAAACAAAAACTGGAAAAGAAGGTAGTTTTCTTCAGTTTTTTGACTCACCTGATCTGCAGAAATTGTCTCTTCTTTTTTATTTTGAAATTCAGAGCTTTAATCCACTTCCTGTCAAAGTTTTTCTAAATTTACAGTCTGGTTTTGCGTTCACTTTCACCTGATTTGACCTCACACACGTCTGCTAAGCTCAGCCGTTTCCTGGCTGTTTTTTTTCCAAGGTCGGGATCGGAGTTCCTTCTGGAAAAGCTGAGCTTTGATCGCCTGAATTTGAAGATCAACAAACTGACCTTGAAAGAGTTTCATTTTTTTCTGTGTGATTATCCGTCTAAGTCGAGTGTATGTTTAGGAAACACAAACATGAGGATCTAGGATTTTCCTTCTTTTTTTATTCTTAGGTTTTCTTTCAAAATAAAAGACCAACTCGATCAAACATCTAACATCAGATACTGGATCAGTCCTGTTCAAATTATTCTGAACCTGCTGGTTTCCCTCTGAGCAAATATTTAGGTTCTATGTAGGATTTTTGTTTGAGTTTTCTCCGTCTGCTTCCTGTCAGGTACCTAACTGGAATGGTGGACAAGCGAACTCTGGAAAAATACGAGCGTGAAGCGAAAGAAAAGAACCGGGAGACCTGGTGAGGAATGATTCTTTCAGAAAAGCCGTTTTTATCCGGTCGTTGCTGAACCAGCGGCTCCTGCAGGTACTTGTCGTGGGCTCTGGACACCAACCAGGAGGAGCGGGACAAGGGGAAGACGGTGGAGGTGGGACGAGCTTACTTTGAGACGGAGAAGAAACACTTCACCATCCTGGACGCGCCCGGACACAAGAGCTTCGTCCCCAACATGATCGGAGGGGCGTCCCAAGCCGACCTGGCGGTCCTGGTGAGAACCCTCCGCGGTTCCCGACACCAGAACGTCCGGATGTGGTTCTGACCACGCTCTCCCGCAGGTGATCTCAGCCAGGAAGGGCGAGTTCGAGACTGGATTTGAGAAGGGCGGCCAGACGCGAGAACACGCCATGCTGGCCAAAACCGCAGGAGTCAAACATCTCATCGTCCTCGTCAACAAGATGGACGACCCCACCGTCAACTGGAGCCTAGAAAGGTGAGGTTCTCTGGAGTCCGTTTGAGGTGGAGCAGCAAAAACTGAGTTAAAGCAGAAAGACCCTTTAGTTTCAAGGGAAATGGTGTTTAGATAGTAAAAGACTTGGTGTCCTAGTATAGAAGTTTACGCCATAGAATCCAAATCCCAGTTATTAATTTCTCCTTTATGACCAATTTTCCAACCGTTGGCGCTTCTGTGAATGAAAGGAATTCCATCCGTACATCAATACCAAATATGAGTCCCTGATTAGTCAAAGTTTAGTTGTCAACACGTAGAGCCCATTAGTGGTCGTACGAACTCGTGTAGTGACGATAGGAATGCACATGGCCACAGGCAGTGTGAACAGCTTGATACGAATATCCCGTTTGGAGCGTAGCTTTAAGCCGAATTTATCCCCTACTCCAATGGCTTCTTCTTACCACTGCAATTGTAGGGGCATTTGAAGGAGTAGGGTGGTCCGAAATCGTTTTTTAGGGCTAACCCTCATGGACGTTGAAAGCTAAAAACACTGAAGCTGATAGCCAGCTAAAATATTAATTAAATTCCAAATTAGTAGTTTGGGTTCGAGGGAGTTGCTGACTCCGACGGTCGACATGGCTGGGTCAGCAGTCTCCATGACTTATTTTATGTTTGGTCAATGAGCCACCATGGAGAGATCAAAGATCACATGTGGATCTGGATCTGCCGGTTGTAGACAGTAGAACCTCCAGTTGGTCCTGACCCCTTCATGTTATTCCAGGTATGAGGAGTGCAAAGAGAAGCTGGTGCCATTTCTGAAGAAGGTGGGCTTCAACCCCAAGAAGGACATCCACTTTATGCCTTGCTCCGGCCTCACAGGTGCCAACCTCAAAGACCCTGTGCCTGAATGCCCCTGGTACACGTAAGTCGGCCTCCGTCACCAGTCGGCTTCTGATAAATCTGATTTGATAGAGTTGGACTGAGCGTGTGCAGGTTGTCCGGACTAACCCTTCCTCTCCCTCAGGGGTTTGCCATTCATCCCCCACCTGGACAGTTTGCCAAACTTCAACAGATCCAGTGACGGACCTGTCAGACTTCCCATCGTAGACAAATACAAGGTGAGCATCCGAAGGAGGAACCTCCGATCGGTCGTCTTTTCCCCGGCAGAGGAGTCGCTCTCGTCTGTTTTTCTCTCCGTGAATTTTCCTACAAACGCCTCCACAGTCAGACCGACCGTCATCTGGGTCTGAGAGGATTCGTCTTCTCTGCCATCTCAAGGTTTGGGAGACGTCCAAATTCACAAAAGAGTTCTCCTGAAGAAGTTCTTTTCCTGTGGTTTTAGTGGGCGCTTTGATCCATCGGATGTCCTGAACTCACCGGGTTGATGTGGACACAACAGTGACCCTCATGGTTTCAGCGTTGATCTGCTTCAGTCTGAAGTGTTTGGAGCATAAACTGAAGTTAAAAATAGAGTTTAGTTTGTCAACAGACATCACAGCCGGAGAAACCGTCTGACAGGGCTTAAGAAAAAAAAAAAATCAAGTAATGAAACAGAAACATGTGTTGGGGAAATCCAACGGAAGCTTTGAATTATTATGGGATGGCTACAGGACCTACAGCTTTGTATCATTTTGTAGCAAAGTGAAATTTGGTGATTTTTACTTCATGAAATCACACACCACCAGGTTAAGTTTACAGTCATAGCTGAAGTTTTGTTGACCTTTGACCTCAGGATCTAATCTTGGATTAAAAAAAAAATCGCTAAAGCTCCAGCTACAAATTTAATCTCAAATTTAATCATTTTTTACCAGAATATTGCAAAAATGTAACAGATTTCTGGCTCGAGCTGAACAAAACAATAGATCATAAAGTATGAACACATTAGGAATGTGGGCGTGGTTAGCAAAAAACTCAGTTGCTAAGGAGATCCAGAAGTTTACTCTTTCTTACTCTTATAAAAATGACATTTATAGTTTACAAAAAAAAAATGAAATCACGACTTTAAATCTCGTAAACGTGGAGGATATAGTCAGACCTTTCTAAATTACAAGAATAAAGTTGTGTTTTTATATATACAGCCTAAATTTGACTTTTTTTCTCATAAACTTCAGTGTTTTAAAGTCCTAAATTTATTACTTTAAATCTTGTAAATTCACGAGAAGAAGTCATACATTTATGAGATTTAAAATTGTAAATGTGTGACTTTGAATCTTCTAAATTTACAAAAAAAAGTCCCAAATTTAGTCTATGGCTTTATAAATATGATTATTTTTTTCTTGTAAATTTGTGTTTTAAACTAATACATTTATTACTTTAAGTTATGTAAATTTAAGATAAAAAACGTATCAATTTACAACTTTAAATATTATACATTTACGATAAAAGAGTTGTAAGTTGACAAGAAAAAAGTCTTGTAAATTTACTAGATTTAAAGTAAATGTTTTAATTTAAATTTACAACAGAAAAGTCATAAATTCACGAGAAAAAAAAGTAAAGTTGTAAGTTTACAACTATAGATCTCGTAATTATACTTTAGTTTTTGTGGCCCTAGTACTTCATCTTAATATTAGGAATTCGGTTAGGGAAAAAAAAACCTACTGTTGTCAAGGAAATGTAAAAGTTTACTTTTGTATATTCTTCTTAAAAGTATATAGATGTGTTTGTCTCCCCCAGGTGACCAAAAAATAAAATGGTTGCTATGGAGATAAAACCAACATTTTTTTTTTAAACAAAAAAAGTATATATTTTTTAAACAAATCTGTCATACGAGACGAGAGGGGGAGGGGCGTGTGGCACCTGCTCACCCAGTGAAGGGCGGGGGATGGTAGCGCCACCCGTAACTTTATTTTATCATTTTCTATTTTTATTTACTCAAGATTTGACTGTCAACTTGAAGGTGTTTGTAGTTGGGCGTTTTACTTCCTGTATTAACCCCGCCTACTTTTACACAAACACATTAAAATAAAGCAAGAATTTGTAAAACACATTTTTTGTGAGAATGGAATTTTCCGAGCTGAGAATAATGACGGTTCTCCGTCTCCTCCCAGGACATGGGCACGGTCATCCTGGGGAAGCTGGAGTCCGGCTCCATCAGTAAAGCCCAGCAGCTGGTCATGATGCCCAACAGGGTGAGCGCCCTCTGCGGGAAGATGGCGTTTCTGCGCCCGCGGAGAGGTTCCCGCTCATCTTCCCCTCCTTGTGGTTGCAGCACACGGTGGAGGTTCTGAGCCTGCTCAGCGACGACGTGGAGACGGACGACGCCGCTCCCGGAGAGAACCTGAAGCTGAGGCTGAAGGGCATCGAGGAGGAGGAGATCCTGCCCGGCTTCATCCTCTGCAGCCCCGACAACCTCTGCCACTCCGGGCGCACCTTCGATGCGCAGGTAAGTCGTGGATCCACAGGAAGCTGAGGGCATCTTCCTCTAGGTTGTCATGGCAACAGAAACCAGAGCTTGAGCTCAGGGTCTGTCCAAGTGGGTGTTCTGGTTGTGCTTCAAACTGGTCTGATTTCCGGCCAAAATTTTATCGAAAGTCTGTGAAACAAACAAAACATTCAGCCAGAATGGAGAAAGGGCTGCTGGGAAATGTTCTGTCGTTTTCATGGTTCTGAAACTGGTTGGAAAACATGTAGGACTGTGGAGTTTAACACCATGACGTAAACGGCCGAGGAGTCAAAGAGCGCAGGTTATTCAGCTGATGCTGGTGACGTCTCTGCTGTTGAAAAGGGTGACGAGCAGCAGGGGCTGTTGTTGACCCCTCCCACATTCCAAAGCGCTTTTATCATATGTCGTGATGAAAACCAAAACAGGAGATCAGCCGTTATAGTTTGGGAAATGTTCTCTGTGAAGCATTAGCTTAAATATATTTCAACAATGTTAACAGGTAAAAACTCACCTGTTTTTATGGTCAGAAATCAGGTGATGAGGTCACAAGGTGTCAAAGATTATGACCAGAAAATACATTAAATATCTACCAGAGGCTCATTTTTAAGACACAGATTTAGGGTCAGTTTATATACAAAAAAATGTTTTTTATTACGACTTTGAATCTTGTAAATTTACGAGAATAAAATTGGATATTTATGACTTTGAAAGTCTTAGACTAAATTTATGACTTTTATTAAGGTAAATTTATTCGTTAAAGTCATACATTTATTCTTTAAAACACAGACATTTATGAAAAAAAACATCCAATTGATGAAAAAGTCAAACAATTAAAGAAAAAAAGTCATACATTTAAAACAAAAAGAATCATAAATTTACGAGAAAAATATCATACATTTACAGGGAAAAATTAATAAATTAACAAAAAAAAGTTATTTACAAGAAAAAAGCTGTTAATTTGTGAGAAAAAAAATCATGCATTTACAGTAAAAAAAATAATACATTGAAAATAAAAGAAAATTTACCATAAAAAATCAACAAACTGTAAATTTACAAGAAAAAAAATCATGAATTTACAGAGAAAAATTCTTAAATTTAGAGGGAAAAAGTCATACATTTACAATAAAAAAATAATACATGTATGAGAAAAAAATCTGTAAATTTAGGAGAAAAAAATAATACATTTACAGTAAAAAGTTATACATTTACAATTAAAATAAATAACAAATTTAGGAGAAAAAAAATAATAAATTCCTGACAAAATGTAAACACTTTAAAAGAAAGAAAGTCATACATTTATGAGAAAAAAAGTTATAAAGTTACAACAACAAAATTAATAAATTTACATTTGCTGAGTTTTATATTTAAAAGGAGGATATTGGAGAATATTTTACTAAATCTTTAAACCTCATACTATTACTTTTTTTTTGGTGGCCTTAATACTCCATTGATTATAGATTTTACCAAAAATTATTCAAAAACGTTCCTTTAGTAGAAATTCAACAAGTTTTTCCTTCTTGCCTTTTTTTTTTTAACATTTTGTTTGGAAAAACCTGGTTTGATGACATCATATCTAACCAGTGGGTCATGTGACTCGTCTGATATTTCTGTTGTTTCAATGTTAGAACTTTAAACGATGTGTTTTTTATCCAAACTTCTCAATCGATCTCCTCTGTTTCAGATCGTCATCATCGAGCACAAATCCATCATTTGTCCCGGATATAACGCAGTTCTTCACATCCACACCTGCATTGAAGAAGTTCAGATCACAGTAAGTCTGACGCTTCACTTCACAGCTTCTGCTTCCTTTAAAACGTCTCATTTTCTTCTTGTGTTGTGATGTGGAAGTTTACAGATTCATTGATTAAAAAAAAAGAACAATTTTATCCTTAAAACGTTACGTTTATGATTATTTCTAATTGGGCTACCACGATAAGTCGACTAATGGATGAATAATCGACTATTAAAACAGTCGACGACTAAATAGTTGATTAGTCGTTACGGAGTCAGAGTGTAATAAAGTTGAAAGTTATAATGACATTATGGACTATTTTGGCATTTATTAAGGTTTTTTAGGATAATTTGGAGTTTAGCTAATATTTCAGCATATTGCTAACTGGGCTAATTTAGACCTTTTTTAGGTTGTTGGGAGTTTAGCTAATATTTCAGTTACATGCTAGCTGTTTCTGGCTAATTTAGCATTTTTTCCCTATTTTAGGATAATTTGGAGTTTAAATAATATTTCTGCTGTATACTAGCTATTTTGGCTGATTTTGGCTTTTTTCAGTTTTTTAGGCCATTTTGGAGTTTACCTATTATTTCAGCTACAGGCCATCTGTTTTGGCTAATTTAGCCTTTTTTTCTTTTTTTAGGCAAATTTTTCATTTAACTACTATTTTAGCTGGTTATCAGCTTCAGCGTTTTTAACTATCAAATTCAGTGTACAGCATTCACACTAGCATTATCGTACGTAATGCTATGTATCTAGTATTTAGTTCATTTAAAGCTAATGATGGTTTAGATTTCTGCTTCACATCCTATTTGAACTTGACCCGATTAGTTGACTGTTAAAATAACCATTTTTGGCAGCACGAGTTCCTCACCACGACCTTCTGTCTGCAGGCCTTAATCTGTCTGGTGGACAAAAAGACGGGCGACAAAAGCAAAACGCGACCTCGCTTCGTCAAGCAGGACCAGGTGTGCATCGCCAGGCTGCGGGCGGCGGGAATCATCTGCTTAGAGACTTTCAAAGACTTCCCTCAGATGGGGAGATTCACGCTGCGAGACGAAGGTGGGCGGAGCCTCTCAGACTCTCAAACTTCTGTATCTGTGCTTCCGCTCATCCCTCTTTCTCGTTCCCTCCACCAGGCAAGACTATCGCCATCGGCAAAGTGCTGAAGCTGGTGCCGGAAAAGGACTAAAGGCGGCCGCGGCGGCATGCATGGAGTTCTTCCACTCGTTTATCAGAGGAGAAACGCTGCCAGAGCCGACCCAATCAGCTGCTCTCTCTTTACACACAACTCTGCTGAAGAGACGGGGGACAACGTCACACCCACCGAAAAACATTGAATCAGTTTTTATGATGAACAATGTGAAACGAGAGACCAAGCCCAGAGTGTCAGCTTTCTCATATTGAGAGCTCAGCTATGCCACTAATGTAGCTCCACGCGCCCCTCTGTACCCCAGGCTCTGCTGTGCTGTTGGCTGGCCATGCTCTACTTTCTTTCTGTTTGGTTTTTAGGATGGAGATGCAGCGCTAAAGAACGGGGGGAAAAAGGAGAAGCCAATTCCCATAACCTAACAATTCAAGTTCACCTCCCTTTTTAACAGAGGAGTCGGGGCTCCGAGCGATTCGGTTTTAAGGTTTGCTGTATTGAGATTTTTAGTTTTTACTTTGGTCTCTCCTCCACCTGAGAAGGCATCATTGGACTGACCTTACATGCAGAGATGATCCAAGAGGCAGACACACCGCTGTTACATAATCCGAACTGAAAATAAAAGATCCTGACCTAAACTTGTTTTTTATTATTCATCATCTCCCCTGTATTATTGAAGATATGTATGTTTCCTAAAACATTTAAGGTCAAACAAGTAATTTACTTTATTTAAAGTCCCACTCTGATCATCGTTTGAGCTATTCTTAATTAAGATTATGCCATTTTAGGTGTTTTTGTCTGCTTTGATTTACGACTTAAATATAAATATCTAGAAAAGCAATTTTATGTCCATCGTGAGAAAAATTCCACAAGAATGAGTTAAACAACAGTTTTCATTGGAGTAAGTCTGTTTTTTAAATAAAGTTTTCAAAGTTTTGTGAAACATAAAAGTTAAAATATATTTAGAAAATTTATTAATCTATTTTTAGGCAATTTAACCCACGAAATAGTCATTTTGTTTTATTTCATTTATAAATATTTTCAAACAACTTACTGATGACAAAAACCCTTTCCTTTCATATGAGTAAGTCTTTTTTAAATTAAGTTTTAAAACTTTTTGTGACTTCTATAGAAATGAATTTATATTTAGAAAAAAAATAATTTATTACAAACAGGTTTAAGTCTATTTTTAAGCTATTTTACCCACAAATAGTCAATTTTTTGTTGCATTTCATTATAGTTTCATACAACATTGATGCTGTAAGCCCTTTAATTTAAGGAAATATTTTTAATAAAGTTTTTACCTTTTTAAAAGTTTTGTGATACTTATAAAACTTTATTCAGAAATAAAGTAATTTATTACAAAGAGGTTTAAGTCAATTTTAAAGCAATTTTAACCCCCAAATAGTCATTTTTGTTATATTTCATTTGTAAATAAAGTTTTTACCACTTCCTGTGACGTAGCCCTTTCCTTTCATTGGAGTCTTTTTTTAAATACACTTTTTAAACGTTTTCTGATACATATCAAAAATAAAACTTTCGTTAACTAAAGCAAAATTATATATTTATATAAAGATTTACGTCTATTTTTAAGCTATTTTACCCCAAAATAGTAATTTTGTCACATTTCACTTACAAATAAAGTTTTAAACCACTTCCTGTTATGTGCGCCTGCGCAGTTGAAACACGTGTAGCCGACAGCATGGCAGATGAAGTTGTGTTGGACCGATCGCAGGTAAAAACCTTTATTTTGTTGCCTTTTTGGCATTTATAACGTATGAATAGTTGAAAAGTAAACCTTTTATTCAAAATTTTTCTCGCTTTGGATCAACTTTAAAACGTTTTGTGCCGCTAACTAGCTAGCTACTTTAGCTAGCTAAATTAGCATCTCGCAGGAGCGTGTTTAGGGCTATTTTTTAGACTTTTTTTCTGTTTGTTGGTTGTGTCAAACGGATGTTTGTGTTCCTTCCAGGTGAAAAAAGCCGTTCAGGCTCTGCAGGCTTTTCTAAAAAGTCAATCCAAGTCAAACTCGCAGCTTTTGGACGAAGCTCAGAAGATCAGCGTGCAGTTCACCCTTTGGAAAATCCCCCGACAGGCTCAGACGATCCGCATGTGAGTCCGGATGAGATGGAATCATCATTCTGGGTCTTGTTTGTGGTTCTGAACGCGTGTGTGTTTCCCCAGACCTCTGCCTCACGGCCAGCGGACTGACACGGATGAGATCTGCCTCTTCACCAAAGACGAACCCAACATGACCCCCGAGCAGACCCAGAGGTTCTACAAGAAGCTGCTGGAGGAGAGAGGAGTCAAAGGCATATCAGAGGTGCAGATCAGTGATGTATACATCATCCATTCATTTGTTGTTGTTTATTCCTAATTGGGTTACATTCCTCCTCCAGGTTATTCCCTACAAGATGCTGAAAGCAGAATATAAACCGTTTGAAGCCAAGCGCCGCCTCCTGGGGAACTTCGACGTGTTCCTCTCCGATGACCGAATCCGCCGCCTGCTGCCGTCCCAGCTCGGTAAAGAGTTTTACAAGAGAAAGAGGTGAGGAGGAAGTGTTTGACCTCAGAAGATGAATGTAAAAAATGAGGCTGTGAACATTAACGCGTTTACGAATGCAATTAATCAAGTTATTAATATTTATTAATGCAAATTAATCAAAAAAACAATCCTTCGCTTTAACTCCACGGTTCAGGCTTCCACAGTGTACATTAAAACACACGTACTTATACCATAAACAAGAGATAAATATTCAATCGGTTTTTATTTGGTTTTATCTTGCTAATTTTTTACGTACATCGCTTTTTCACAGGAAGCGGACTATTTGATCTGTGGTCCGGCGCCATATTGTGATCTAAAATCTATCCACTGTGATTAATCGTGATTAATCACAACTCAAAAGTTTGATTAATCAGATTTTTGTATTTATTTATTTTAACCGATTGACCTTACTAATTAAAAAATAAATATTCTAAATGTACAGTTTGGGTCTGTTTTAATATTGTTATTTTTTTTACAGATAATAAGTGTTCAGCAAAAACTGTTACTAAAACAAAAAATAATCATAATTAATTTTTTCTCTGTTTGCGATTAATTGGTTAATTTTTAATCGATTTCCCTCAAAAACAAAAAAAAAACACATCACAAAGTGACTCCTTTTGATTTTGTTGCATAAAACAGACTTTTACTAAATTCTGCTTAAAAATTAACCAGAAATTTACATTTTTAGCTGAATTTCTTAAAAACATATATTCCTGTAAAACGGTTTTATTACATAATCTTTAAACATTGTGAATTAAAATGTTAAAATCCCTGTTAAATCCACTTTTGATCTTTTTTCCAGTGGTCTTTTATCTATAATTATGGCGTTTTTAAGCATTTTTTTTAATCTGCGTTATCTGCGACATAGCTTCTGCAGAGCGGCAGGAGTTCATTAGAAATTCTATTATTGGAGTAAGAGAAATACTTAAACACAATTTTAATGTTGATCTTTTTTCATATATGTCGTCCTTCATGAGAAAAATGCCACAATAACGTAAAAAAACACTAAAAACGTGTTTTTCCATCGTCTTTTTTAATTAGGTTTTTGCTGTTCTGAGTTCCTCTGTTTTCTCTCCAGAGAGCCTCTCTGCGTGGACCTGCAGAGCAAACATCTGGCCAGAGACGTGCAGAGACTCATCCAGGGAACCAAGCTGAACGTGACCAACAAAGGCTCCTGCTGGTGAGCGCTCCCCTTCTCTGTCCTGAACCCCAAACCCGTTCTCCTAAAACCAAAACCTCAAAGGAGAACGCAGACGGTCCGGCTGCACCTCAGTACAACCCAGTCGATTCTGTTTGACGCGGGTCTCAGCGGTGCCACAGAAACTCATCGTGAATCCAGACGGGCCTCCTCTTCCCGTGGAGACCGTCTCTACGACTTTGACACAACCGAACGTATTCGGCTCTGGATTGATCCGCGGCGCCGACTCTGCTCTGAAGCTCCGCCTGTGGTTGATTGTGTTGCAGTTTGACGCACGTGGGGCATTCCAGCATGACCGCGGACGAGGTGACGGAAAACGTCCAAGCCGCCTTCCAGACAGTCCTGGAAAAAATCCGGATGGTGAGTCCAGAGAAGGTTTACCAGAACCTCCTGGTTCAAAACTCCTACCTGGAGAGACTTTTCCCCATTAGCGGCTCATTCTAAAGCGTCTCCATGAGGCTCCTACATAACTAAATAGTTTATTTGCGTTAAGATAAATTATAAAAACTTAAAACTTGAAGCAAAGCATTAAGTTAGATCAATCTTGATCAAATCCAAAGACTTATGGAAGTAATTTTAGTAATTATTACCTATGGTGGTCCTGGACGGATGACATCACAATGGGAGAAACCATCTAAACCAGGGGGGGTTAAACTCAATCACACAATCTAGTTTGTAGATTTTGAATGTTGTTAGCATGGTTAGCTAGCAAAAATTGTTTTCTCCTTGTTGCTCACACATTTTTTTTTACCAGAATATTCTGAAAATTGACTACATGAGTCCGTTGCTCGAGCTGAACGAAATTATATAACATACGATTTGAATGTATTAGTAATGTGGGCGTGGGTAGCAAAAACCACAGTTGCTAAGAAAATCTCAAAATGTACTTCTGCCAATTTGGCTAAAAAGTACATTGACGTATTCATCACCTCCAGGCGACCAAAAAATACAATGGTTGCTATGGAGATGGAACCTACAGAAAGCTGCTATTCTGAAAAAAGTGATTGTTTTTTTCCATTATTTTGTCAGAAGGGGGGAGGGGGAGGTATGTAGCAGCTGCTCAGCCAATGAGGGCGGGGCTAATGGGGGGATGGGTGAGGGCAGATTTCACCTGCGGGTTATACAACACAAATTGTAGCTTTAGTTTGTTGGTTGGCTCTATTGATCATCTTGAAATTTTCTTTACGATTTTTTTTAAAAAGTTTTGGAAATTCAGATTTGTGTTTTGACTATTTGCTAAATGTGTTTCTCGCTCACAGAAAGGTCCGATAATCAAAGCGGTCCATTTAAAGAGTTTGGCCTCCGTCGCTCTGCCCGTCTACTGCTCAAACCTGAAGCACCTCAGCGTTCTCGACGCCATCCAGACGGAGGTGAAAAACCGACGCCAAACAACAAATGTTTGTTTCATGTTCAAAACTCACCAAGTCTGTATTTCTAAACTCCAGAAAGCTGCTGCCAAAAGGCTGACAAAGACCAAACAGAGTAAAAAAAGCAAAAAGCAGACAAACACTACAGCAAAAAGGAAAGAAGAGGAAGAGGAGGAAGAAATCCCGCAGCTGGTTCCCATAGAAACGCCAACCAAAAAGCCCAAACTGGAGGTCAGTTCTGCTCACGATTTAAGAGCTCTTACGAAGATCTAAAGCAAAAACTTATCATTTCCTTTTTTTATTTAACTTAGAAGCCAATCAAGAAGAATCCGCCGCAGAAAACGCCCAAACCTGCCGTGAAGAAAGCAGCTAAAGCTCCCGGAAAACGGATGAAGAGGACGGGGAAGATGGAGTCCAAAGGGAGAAGAAAAGTGCAGAAAACAAAGTGATTCTCAGAACGGACATTCAGTGCTTCCTTCACCGCTCAAATTTATTTGTAGAAAAGTTTGTTTCCTCCAGAAAACCCATAAAGTCTGTCATCTGACGTGTCCGAGTTTCCTTTGTCTCTATTCTGTCAGTAAACCGCTGAAGCACAGCCGGGAATTGAACCAGTGACATGGAAGAAAAAAAAACCTGAGGTTTTAACAACTTTAATAAATACTGTATTTGTGTTTCTTTAAAGGATTTGTGAGACTTAAAAAAAGTTCTTGGTGAAAATTAAAATTTTAAACTGAAAAAAGTAAAAATAAGTTTTTCTGAATTTTATCTAAAGCTGTTCTTGTCTAAATGCTTAATAAGCAATCACCAGTAAAGTGATTCTCCTCCTTTCTGTATGTTTTTTAGAAAGTAAAAACTCAATCACACTTTCAGTGATTGCAGTATCTTTGTATCAAAATTTTCAGCTTGTTCAGGACATTACTGCTTATATTTTTGGTATTTATAAACTTGATGGTTTTTGAAATATTAAACAAACTATGCCTCATGGGAAATGAATTAAAGTGTTTAAGTAGATTAGCAACAAGCCTCTTAATATATTCATGGGCTATGTTCACATTTTATAGCAATGTAAAAAAAAGAAGTTAGCTAATATTTTAGCAACATGCTAACGTTTTTGGCTAATTTTGTTTACTACAGAACTATAGGCTATTTTGGAGTTTAGCTAGTTAATAGCTAGCTTTTTTGGCTAATTTGGGATGTACTACGGTTTTTTTAGGCCAATTTGGAGTTTATCTCATATTTAAATAACACACTAAATATTTTGGGAATGTATTAGGGATTTTTAAGCAATTTTACTACACTTTTTTTTAAAATGTAGGTCAACTTCAATGCTCTTTCATTCACCAAATTTCCAGTCTTTTAGAAAATGTGACATTTAGTAAATAGCTTTTGTATTTACAGCAAATCTCTTTGGCAATTAAAGTAAATTACAACACCATTTTCAGCTAAAAGCTACAGCATCTTAAGCGACTACTTTCACACCAGCATTATCGCAGGTAATGCAACTTTCCTAGTTTTTATTTGACTTCTTCCAGATCATAACTTGTTGGTTTTGGCTAATTTGTTATCTACTTGGATTTTTATAGGCTAATTCAGAGTTTAGCTTCTATATTAGCAACATGCTAACGTTTTTGGCTAATTTAATATTTTCAGAGTTTTTTATAGGCTAATTCAGAGTTTAGCTTCTATATTAGCAACAGGCTAACGTTTTTGGCTAATTTAATATTTTCTGAGGTTTTTATAGGCTAATTCAGAGTTTAGCTTCTATTTTATTCAAAGGCTAACATTTTTGACTAATATAGTTTACTGATGAATTTTAGGCTATTTTAGAGTTTAGCTAGTATTCAATTAATGTGCGATTTTTTTTTCTTTTTTGTTAATTTGGCATCTATTGAGGTTTTTTATGCTAATTTGGAGTTTACCTACCTATGAAAAATGATGTTTTTATAGGTAGGTAACCAAGGTTTTCATTGGCTAATTTAGAGTTTAGCTTCTATTTTAGCTACATGCTAACATTTTTGACTAATTTAGTTTACTAAAGAATTTTAGGCTATTTTGGGGTTAGCTAGTATTTACGCAATGTGCTAGCTTTTTGGGCCAATTTGGAGCTTAGCTCATATTTTACTAAATATTTTTGCAAAATTGGCATGTATCATGGACTTTAAAGCAATTTTACTACACATTTAAAATTACATTTAGGTCAACTTTAGTGCTCTTCTATTAACAAAATTTCCAGTCTTTTAGCAAATGTAACATTTATAAATTAGCTTTTGCATTGTCAAGAAATCCCGCAATTAAAGTAAATTGCGTCACTATTTTCAGCTAAGAGTTTCTGCATCTTAAGCGACTACTTTCACAGCATTATCGCAGGTAATGCCGATCTTCCACTTTTTATTTGACTTCTTCCAAATTATAACTTGTCAGTTTTTTTTTTTTTTTTGGCTAATTTTTATGTTTATTTAATCCAACAGAACAGAAGAGGCTTGAGTTTTATTTCATTATTAAATGAGTGAAAATGTCTGTTTTCCCACTCGTGCCGCTTTTGTCCTTCAGAATCTACTGGACTTATTGCGTTAACAACAAAAAAAAATTACAATGAATCAAAGAACATAAACATTGGAGCTCCGGTGTTAAAGGGTTGAATTTATTGGCTCATATCTTAAACGATTTGTTCTGGAAAGTTTGTATGATGCTAATATGTCTTAAATTGAAGCCCTCAGATATGAGATGCTCATGCAGGTTTTGACATGAAATGGTTCTGCTGGTGGATCTTCTGTCCGGCGGATCGGATGACAGGCCTTCAGGTCCTTTTTGTTTGCGGGTCTGGACTCCCGTTTGCTCAGCTGCTTCCTGCACACAGAAACACAAAGCAGACGCAGGTTGGCGGTCCTCGGATTTCACGTCGGAGGACACAAATGCAGTTTATTCTACACACAGTGTGTTACTGAAATGTCTGCATGGTTGGTTTGGAGGCGGAGTGTAACCTGAGGATGGGAACAGCGGCCAATGACAACGTTGTCAACAGGTGGGTTGGAATTACACGGCAGGAGATCGTCCAGATGCTGCCGGACCAGCCATGGACGCCGCCGCCGAGACCTCCTATCTGGACGGGACTGAAAGCCTGTGTCCGGACCCCCCGTCTGCAGGTGACCCCCGCTGGGCCTACCTGCGCAAACCCATCACCGCCGTAGTGATGGGGTCCCTGATGGGCGCGGCGGGCGCCCTCCTGCTCCTCCTGCACAGCTCGGAGGACGCGCCCCGCTCGGTGGGCTCGGCCTGCCTGTCCGTGGGGCTCATGTTCGTGGCGGTGGGGCTGGTCTGGATCCCGGTGCTGAGGGAGAAGCGGCGGCGGAAGCGCTGCCTCCAGGAGGCGTGAGCTGGAGGTGATGTAACCTCCTGGTGGACTTTGAGCAGCAGGAGGTCACTTCTCCCCGCCGTCCTGCAGCCGCCGCCGCCGCTCCTCCAGGATCATGGCCACATCCGTCCACATGGAGCCGGTCTCGGAGAGGAGGCACGGAGGAGTGGGCCGCTGCAAGTGCTCCTTCTGGTTCGCGGTGGCCCACGACATACTGGGCGTCCTCATCATGATGGTGGGGGTTTTCGGAGGCCTGGTCATCCACGACCTCTTCATCTACGCCGGGGCCATCATCATCTTCCTCAGCCTGATCTGGTGGGTGTTCTGGTACTCGGGGAACATCGACGTCCCGTCCGAGGAGCTGCAGGACGACGTGGGCCTGATGAAGCAGAGGAACCGGCGGCTCAGCCGGGCCGTCAGGAAGGCGTCCACCCGGCTCTCCAGCGGGATCAGGAACTCCTTCCGGAAGAACAACGCGGACGTGTCGCTGTCGGTGGTGTACGACAACACGGTGGCCTCCTCCTCATCCTCGAAGGAATTCCCCAGAGAGGCTCTGTCAATATGAGCTTAGAACAGACGTTTGTGGAGATGGATCGTGTGTTTGTGCTGCGATGGTAATGATTAGACAACCTCTGATAAGAACACACGTGTGCGGCTGATAAAACACAAACTTTGTACACAGACCTCCTCCTGAGCTGCTGATGATGTCATCAAACTATTTCCTATTTCTGGGAGAGAAAAATCATCCGTTTTTTTTAACCTTTTTCTGTCTTTGTGAGGATAAATAAGATGATTTTTTTAAAAACTTTACGTCTCCTTAAAGATTTTATTCTTCTTCCTGTAGATCAAAGATCCTCTCCGAGCTCATCGAGGAGAGCCGTAAAACTTTAATTCTTTACAGTTTAAATTAAACTTTTCACAAACATTTCTGGTTTTGAAACAAAAACAAAAGTTTTTCTGCTGTGATGTAAATTTGTTCAGATGTTTCAACTTTATAATTTATTTTTGTGGGAAATTGTATGTACCAATAATCACATTCCAGTGAATTTCTTCTCATTGATCTCTGTGTAGTTTAGTTCGCCACAAACGATTATTTTTAAAGTCAACTAATCACCGATTATTTTTACGATTAGTCGATTAATCGCGTCATACACAAAGTGAATGTAAAACACACATCTTAACCATAATTAGCTTTAAACTAGCTAAAAACTAGATATTAGCCAGCTAAAATATTAGTTAAAGGCCAAATTAGCCTAAAAAAAGCCTAGGTTAGCCAAAAAACTAGCATGTATCTGAAATATTAGCTAAACTCAAAAATGGCCTGAAAAAAAAAAAAACATAAAAAAAGCTTAAGTTAGCCAAAAACAGCTAGCATGTAGCTGATATATTAGCTAAATTCCAAAGTAGCCTAAAAACTAAAACAAGCTGAAGTTAGATAAAAAAGCTAGCATGTAGCTAAAAAATTAGCTAAACACAAAAATAACCTAAAAAACGAAAAAAAGCCTGAATTACCCAAAACAACTAGCAGAATTACCCAAAACAACTAGCATGTAGCTGAAATATTGGCTAAACTCCCAAATAGCCTAAAAAAAACTTTAAAAAAAAGCCTGTTAGCAAAAATCGCTAGCATGTAGCTAAAATTAAAACTCCAAAATAGCTTAAAAAACCTTAAAAATGCCAAAATAGTCCAAAAGGCTAACAGAATGACATAACTTTCAACTTTACTAAATTTTGACTCCATATAATATAAAATAACGACTAATCGTTTATTAAATTAGTTGTCGACTATTTTAATAGTTGATTAGTCGTCGATTAGTCGACTAATCTTTGGTGTAGTTTCAGTTCTGATTATCTTAGGAATTGATTGAAATGTATTATTTTTTGTATAAAAGACGTTTTTTAACCTTTTGATAAAATCCACAAAAAAGTGTCTCGCTTCGATCATTTTAATTTATTGTAAAGTTGTTCCAGCTGTTTTATTTTGCTGTTTTTAGTCAATTAAAGAAACTTGTCAACCCCTGAGTTGTTGATGGAAAGCTTGCCTCCACTTCCCGACATCCACCTGTTTACACGCTCTCCCACTAGCTTACAGCTCCTCACACCTCCAACCCAATATCACTGGAGAACCATAAATGATGATCGGATCTCAGTTCTAATTAATATAATTAATAATAATGATTGAAGAGAATTTAGTCTTTCTTTGGGGCATACGTTAAAAGCATTGTTCCATGTTAATCACTCTGATGTATATCTGTCATTCTGCTTTTCCTTTTAATTTTTTGAGTTTAAAAGATGAATGAAGACATTTTAAAATTATTTTACATTTCTGAGATTTTTAAGGATTTTTCCTTTCCCTAGTTACAACTCGGTTGACTGATCCTGAAACCAAATTACATTTCAGTCCAATGCTCTATTTATTCATTTAACAAGAAATTACTCACTATAGGAATGAACCATCACCAAAAACAAAGCATCCTTTAAAGGATTTACAGTCTAAGAAATCACTAATTAATTATTAAAACCAACATGAATCCTTTAAAAAGTACTTATATAAATGCCATCATGTTTTTCAAATATTTTTTTTTGACTCCATGACGATGAAGTTTTGTGGTTATTCCTTTCAGTGCTGAAAGGAATGGTTATTTATTAAGGAAATAATTGTTTGATCTGTAATTACTAGAGTTGTTTCTTAAAGAAAAAAAAACTGAGAAAGAATCATTCGTACGAATGTGAGGAGCAAACGGATGGAGAGCTGAGTCACAGTCAGAAGAAGTTAGAACATTAGAAGTTCAATCAACGACAGTTCTGTTGGTTTACAGCCTCACAGTATTTGTGTGAGTAATGGAAGTAATAATGAAGTTCTAAAAGTAATTAAACATTCAATTATTTGAACACATTTCTAAATAATGAAAATGTTATTAAAGAATTGATTTAAAAAGAAATAGATATACTCCTACTACTTGTACTACTTTTACTACTACTACTACTGTTATTACTACTACTATTATGACTGTCACTACTACTACTTTTACTTCTAATTCTTCAACTTTACTACTATTCTTTTAGAAATACTATCACTGTTACTTCTAATACTTCTACTTTTACTACTGTTAGTACTACTGCTACTACTATGGCTGTTACCATTCTTTTTCAAATATGATTACCTCTCTCTAATACCTTTACTACTATTACTACCACAACTACCACTTCCACTACTACAACTACTACAATCTCTATTACAACTATTATTGCTATTTTTACTGCTACTTTTACATTACTATTAATACTACTACTAATACCACAATTACATCTAATATTATTACTACTACTCCTTTTACCACTACTACTTCGATCACTACTAGCACTTTTACTACTTTGAATACTACTACCACCATTATAACTTCTTCTTCTGCTATTACTACCACTACTTTTTACTACAAATGCCTTTATTATGATTACTATTACTACTACTACTACTTTTACTACTCTCACTACTACTTTTACACTATTACTACTACTTCTACTACTCTTACTATACTTTTACTAGTACAGCTAATTCTACTAATACTACTACTATGATCATTACTACTAACAACAGCAGCTATAGTAACAGAAGGAAATATGTGGGTTTTTAAATCTCAAAATCTGTGTGAGTTTGTGTTTTATTTAAAATTATTAAATGTACTTTAGAAACTAAATCCTGTTGGCTAGAAACGAAATTACAACCCTTGAAATATTATTCATGTAAAAAAAATGCTACAAAATTCAGTAAAGTTTGGTTTCTCACTAATAGTGTTTTGTATTGAACATTTACAAAAAGGTTTAAAAAAGGTTTAAAGCTCCAATCACACACTTTTATTGAACATTAAACATTTTTTAAAAGCGTATAAAAGTGGAAAAAAAACTTCTAAGCTGAAATTCTAAAATGATTTTGATTATTTTGATTTCATCGAAGTTAAAGCTTCTGAAATCCTAATTGAACTACATTTCCCAGCAGCCCTCGGGTGTCATATGACAGCAGAGTGTTTGGTCATGTGACCTCGTCGCTGCTGTTTCTGAGCCGCGCGTTTCCCTTTTTGCAGCGTCACCGGCTTTAAACGCAGAAACGTCGCGTTTTGTGTCCGCGCGGCGGGACGTTCTCCCCGGTGGACGGTTTCCCCGCCGACTCCTCCCCCCGCCGGTTCCCCGCTCGTTCATGTCACGCGGGGCCAGCAGCCCCGGCGGCTCCCCGGCAGGCCTCGCTGTTTACCGCCTCAGCCAGCGTCCGCGCGCCCAGCTCGGTCCCGGAGGCGCCCGCTGAGCCGTCCAGCCCCGCGGAGCGGCGGGAGGGGATGCCCGGAAGAGCCGGCCGGCTGCTAGGACGCCTGGACGCCGGTTTCCGGTCAGAATGAACGGTGAGTTCCACCCTGAAGGTCTGCTGGGGGATTCTGGTTCTGTGCTGCAGGAAGTTCATCATCCAGGAGAAGAACGTTAGAGAACATCAACAAACCAGGAGATTAGATCTTCTTCTTCTTCTGTGGTGACAGAAAATCCTCCATTTTTACTCAGCCTGCATCACTTAAACATCTCACATTCCTAAAGTGCATGTTAAAGTAACCAACCAACCACTGAAGCTGTTCTCCATGGATGGAGGACCCTCACATGATCCATTAACCTTGTTTTTGTTCTTTGTGAATAATTGAAGGAGCGTTTTCTCCACGGTTTGCTGTGTTTCCTCTGCAGGCGGTCAGCAGAGCGACGGGAAGAGGCAGCACCTCCTGGAGAGGCTGCTGGACGCCGTCAAACAGGTGAGCTCCTCCTCCACAACGTGGACTTCCAGCAATGCCCAGTCGTTAAACAGGACGCACCAGTCGACCGATACACCAAACCACATTCACTTACAGATCAGAGAGCACTTCTGAGACTCTCACTTCTCCAGATTTGTGCATAGATGATGCATTTAAATGCTGCTAGAATGCTGGGTCATCTGAGTTTTCTGCTTTGATCTTAGATCGTGAATAATATCTGATAAAAACGTTTTCCACTTTCTGAAACAGATATGTCCCCACTATTAAAAAACAAATGTATCTAGAAAAGTTGCGTTACCAGCCCAAGTTGCTGGTGTGATTTATGCTAATTTAAGAGTGTTCCTCGACTCAAAAAAGGTTGAAAAACACAGATTTAGAGAACTCTGAACCTTGAGTTTTCTGACTGCAGTTTTACTTCCTGCGGAGTAAACTCTGCACCAGAAAGGAAGCAAAATAAAGCAGCCAAAAGCAGCACTTCAGTGTCCTCCTGACAACCAGAGAAAATAATAAAGACTAAAAGTGATTTAAATCCATTAAAAACTACATTTTCAAAATCCAGTGCCGTAGAAATGTCCCAGAAGTATTTGCAATGATGTGCATCAATGCTCACTAGATGGGGGAATATAGACCACAATGCATTGTGTTTAACCTTTTTTTTACTTAATACATTATTTACGTTTTCATCATCTGAACACAATTGATTCTTACAATTTTTTGTTTTTTTATTTTTTAGGTTTTTATTTTGTAAAATCTGTGAAATGGCATATTTACTGTTTAAAAAATAAAAAATAGTGAGCGTGGGGTCTGAATCTCGTTAAAAATTCAAGGGACTACATAGCCACAGACTATAGAGTTTTACAGTAGTCAGCGTGTAGTGAGGGAATTCAGACACATTTTTTTTTCCACTTTCTTAAACAGATAAGCCCCAAAAATTAATTTAAAAAAATCCAAAAAGTTTCTTTTTCAAAACACATATTTACTATGATTCCCCAATCACAATCAGTTTAAGAAAATGGAAAAAGTTTTACCAGATATGATTCACAATTTAAGATCAAAGCAGAAAACTCAGATGACCCAGCATTCTAGCAGCATTTAAATGCATCGTCTACGCACAAATCTGGAGGTGAAAGAGTCTCAGAACTCCTCTTGCTCTCTGATCTGTCTGTAATAGAAGATCTAGAATAGAATATCTTTATTTCTTTATCATTTTTCTTTTTGCTAAAGTATTAGCTAAACTCCAGATTAGACTAAAAAACTAGAAAATGGTCTAAATTAGCCAAAACAGCTAGCATAATGCTAACCTGTTAGCTAAACTCCAGATTAGCCTCCAAAACTGGAAAAATAACGAAATTAGTCAAAGCAGCTAGCATAATGTTAACATGTTAGCTAAACTCCAGATTAGCCCAAAAACATGGAAAAATAACTAAATTAGCCAGAACAGTTAGCATAATGGTAAAGTATTAGCTAAACTTCTAATTAGCTAAAAAAACAGAAAAATGTCCAAATTAGCCAAAACAGCTAGCATAAAATTATTAGCTAAACTTCAAACTCTAAACTTTCCAATTTTGCTCAATATTTCAAAAATTACAAAGTTTCTAAATTACTAGCAGTAATGTCCCGAACGAGCTGAAGGATTTGATACCGAGATTGATGAAATTACTGAAAGTGTGTTTGAGTTTCTACGTGCCAAAAATCGTACGGAAAGGAGCCGGAGATGAAAGCAAGAACAAAAGTTAAAACATAGTAAAACAGGTTAAAAAGTTAAATTGTGAAGTTTTTCAGTTTTTTATTTGGTCTAATTCAGAAATGTAACTTCAACGTAAATGTTTAATTGTTGTTTTTTGGATTAAACTGTTATTTCACTTTCGTTTGAATTCAATATGTCTGTTAATACTGAGAAAGAATCGACATGTCTTCCATTTATACTCGCTAAGGACAAGTTTTTATTTTGTTACCCAGTAAGAGATTAACCCAGTGCATCATGGGAGATGTAGTGAAAAGAATTGACTCTAATGCTGGTCAAACTCTCGTCTTTAAGCTTCATTACTTGATGAGTCGAGGACGTTCATCTCATCCGATTGGTTAGACTGAGGGAAGAATTATGATTGGTGGAGACAGTTTTTTCAAAATAAGAGCAAGTTGAGGCAAAATCGCAGTAAGATCAGTCTTGAAATCAAGTAAAATCAAATAAACTATTTTTTGATCTGTTTGGATGAACACAGCTGATGTCCTGATGATGGTGATTATTTTTTAGACCAATTTGGTGAAAATTAATTATTTACTGCGACACATTGGTTGAAAAAACTCAGATTTAAGGTTCCCTCCAACATCTTCCAGCTTCTGCTTCAGTCCGTCTTCGATAGATCTGTCAGAAATGTGCAGAAAAGATTGAAAGATTTATTTTCTCGTAGTGCCAAATCCGCTTCGGTGGCAGGAAGGAGATCGCAACCGACTCAGACAGCAGGTGAGCGCCCCCTCTGTTTAGCTCCTCCCATAGGAGTGTCCTGTCCTGAGGCCTGACGACGGCCTTCTCTGCTGCTGTCGCCCCTGCAGGGTCATCTGTCTGTGCGCTCAGTTTGAGGCGGTGCTTCAGCACGGCCTGAAGAAGAGCCGAGGCCTGGCGCTGACCGCCGCCGCCATCAAACAGGCCGCCGGCTTCAGCAGCAGAACAGAAGGAGGGGGTGCAGGTGGGTGCTGGGGGCCGCCACTACGGTGAAAATGGGGGTTTGGGGTCATTTTTCTGACATTTATGAAGAAAATTAGGCTCAAAATTACATTTCTGAGAATTTCTTTGTTGAATTTTTTGTAAATCAGGAGCAGATGAAAACATTTAGTTTGAAAAAGATCGTGATTTTAAATAAATAAGTCCAAATTAGAGCTGCGAGATCCTGGTAGAGTATGGAGAGAAAACAGTCTCATCCGATTTGTGTGTAATTTTTTATTTTTAACTCATACATACAATTCATTTGTGCCTAACTATGTATTGACGTGTACAAAAATGACAATTATACACGCACAACTTTAAATTACAGAAGCTTAAAACAAACTACGAATACAAATCTTTACAAAGTACACACAAATCTCCTAAAATCAGCCACTTTTAAACTTGGATTGTTAATAATATCTGGTGAAAATCTGACATGTTCCCACTTTCTTAAACAGATGTGAGAACTTTAAAGACCCAGCTTTCTAGCAGCACTTAAACGCATCATTTACATGAAAATAGTCTCACATCTGATTTTTGCATAAATACTTTTTGTGTGCGTATCAGGCGATTTGTGCGTACTTTTTAAAGATTTGTACTTGTAGTAAGTTTTAAGCTGCTGTAAATAGTTTTTTTTTGTCATTTTTGTACACGTGAAAACACAATTGCACATAAAATATATTGCATGAGTTACAAATTACGCACACAAATCGAGTGAGACTATTTTCTCTCCACAGACAAGGGGTTTGAATGATACTCATGTTGGAGAATTTGAGACAAAAACTTTAAAACTCTAAATCAAATGATTAAATGAATTCACTCTGGACTAAAAGTTATTCTGAAAACTCTTAAAAATCTAAAATAAAAGATGTTTTTCTGTTGTTACAAGTAAAAAATCTGTCATTAAATTTAATTAGATTAAATTGTAATACACAAATCAAAGCAAAACTGTGACATAATTTGAGGTTTGAACCAAATCATAATTAAAGTGGATCGTTGCATCACTAATATTTACACACTTGAATCCTATTTTTAGAGCTAGAACATTCCAAATATCTTTATTTTAAGACATGAATCATCTCAAAGTGAGACCAGAATCTCTCATTTTAAGATACATGTGTGGGCAGTGGTTAGCGCTCTCGCTTCACAGCCAGAAGGTCGTCGGTTCAAATCCCGGCTGGGACCAGAAAGAGATTTTACAGCTTAAGAGAATAAATGTGAATATTATTCAGAAATATGTTCACTTTTACACTTCTGACCTGAAGACCCGCTCCAAAAATGTTTTGACCCATTTTCAAAGCGCAGATTATTTAGAAAAACTTGTGTTAACGATCAAATAATCAAAAAAAAATCCTTTTTTTTTTTTTACTTTAAAGACGTCGTTTCATCAAACCACAAAGTTTCTGGTAAATTAATTTAGTCTTCTACCAAGTATTATATCATAAACAAAAATATTCGATGAGATTAAATGAAACAAAAATATAAAAGGACTACATTTATATACCTCGTTTTATTCTGAAAGCTAACTTCCTGTTAAGGATGATGTAAATATTTCTCCTGATCTGAGTTTATTTAGAAAATTCAAATTCTGGATGAGACAAAATCTTATCACAAATTTAGACAGTTTCATGATTAGGGAGAAACTTTTCTGTTTTCTTTATATTTTTAAGCTTTAGGACATGTCAAAGTCAAGGCCCGGGGGCCGGAATCCGCCTGGAATAATATTCCTGCCATTTTATTTTTCATAATTATGTTAAAAAGCTACAGTTTTAAAGTTTTAAAAATTAGCATTCAGCTAGATTTTTGGACTATTTTGACATTTGCTAAGATTTTTTTTTTTGGCCAATTTGAAGTTTAGCTCATATTTCAGCTACATGCTAATTGCTTTGGCTAATTTAAGCTTTTTTTCTAAATTTTTAGGCTATTTTAAAGTTTAGCAAACATTTCAGCTACATGCTAGCTGGCTATGTTAGGCTTTTTTTCTATTTTTTAAGGCTATTTTGGAGTTTAGCTAATATGTCAACTATATGCTAGCTGTTTTCGCTAATTTAGGCTTTTTTCTAGTTTTATTTTTGGCTATTTTTAAGTTTAGCTAATATTTCAGCTACATGCTAGCTGTTTTGGCTAATTCAGGCTTTTTTCTAGTTTTTTTGTTGTTGTTTTGAAGTTAGGCTAAAATATTTAAGCTACATGCTGTCTTTTTTGGCTAATTTAGGCTTTTTTCTAGTTTTATTTTTGGCTATTTTTTAGTTTAGCTAATATTTCAGCTACATGCAACAAGCTTTGGCAAGCTTTTAAGGGTAATTCAACATTTAGCTAATATTTTAGTGGCTATCAACTTCAGCATCCTCAGCTATCACCGCTAGCATCTTCAGAAGCCAAATCTCATCTTACAGCATCCACACTAGCATTACTAGCATGCTATATATCTAATTCATAATTATGTTAAAAGTTACAGTTTTAAAGTTTTAAAAATGTAGTTTTAGAGTGTTGAATAAATGTTTATCCTGTTCAGCCCACGACCTTAAGTGTGTTTTGGATTTTGGCTCCTTGTGCGATGGACCTTGACGTGTTAGAAGGACGGGGTTTAAAATGATCCTGATTTATGTACAAAATACTACATAAACAAGAAAAAAACATAAATTAATTTGATTCTAAAGCAATAAAACATATTTTCTGTTAGTTTTTTGTTTTGAAATTCATAAAGCTGTCTGTAAAATCTCCACTTTTGTTCACTTTTTCATTTTTATGCATGTATTTAGAGTTCTCTGATACACAGAAAAAACCTGCAGACGTCTAAGGAATGGAAGTTGAATAAAAAAAAAAACGTTCTATACTTAGTTTTTTAAGTTCAAACTTTATTCGTTAACAGTTTAATTTCCTCACTTTAAGTATCTGTATCCGAGCATCCATAGCAGAAACTTTTTCCTCATTTTGTTGTGTGATTTTGTCGCACTTCCTGCTTTTCAAATTAAAACAGGAAGTGGCGGTTGCGGGAGGCTTCGCACCTGAAAGAGTTTGTTTCTTCTTCTTCCCTCCCAGAGCTGACGTTCTGGTTCTACGTGAAGGAGCATCTGAACCGCCACGAGCTCCAGCGCTTCTACTCGCTGCGCCACATCTCCTCGGAGCTGGGGCGAGGGCGCGCCTGGCTGCGCTGCGCCCTCAACGAGCACTCGCTGGAGCGCTACCTCCACTCGCTGCTGGCCGACCGCCCACGTCTGGGGTCAGTGCGCCCCCTGCTGGTCCCTCTGTACTTCCACATCTTGTTCTCCATTTTGACGAGTGGATTCTGTCGTTTTTAGAAGTTACTATGAAGATTGGGCTTTCGTCCTCGACGAGGAGAGAGCTAGCATGCTCCCCACCATGGCGGCAGGTGAGCGCGTGATGTTTGATGCATGAAGCCGTCCAGATGAATTTGTTGCTATGGAAACATTTGTGGAGCTCTCACGCTCCCCACTAATTCTCATCAAGCATCATTTGGAAGCTACTTTGGGAAAAATATTACTTTTAAATTTTGTAGATTTGGAACAACGTTAGCGTAGCAAATTGGCAAATGTGCCGTTTCTTTTTTGCATGCACATTTTTTACCAAAATATTGTGGAAAATATAATGTATGAATCTCTGGCCCAGGCTGAATCAAACGATATTACATATGACATGAACGCATTCAAAATGTGGCTGTGGTTAACAAAAAACCTCCGTTGCTATGGAAAACCAAAAATTTACTTTTGCAGATTCTTCTAAAAATGACATAGATTTGTTCATCACCCTCAGGCTAACAGAAAATATTATGGTTGCTATGGAGATTAAGCCAACAGAAAGCTGGAATTTTGAAAAAAGTTTTTATTTCCCATGAATTTGTCACATGCTGTTCTGACCAGACTGTGGGGGAGGGGCGTGTTGCAGCTGCTCAGCCAATGAGGGCGGGTCAAAAGGGGGGATGGCGGGGGAGGGGTGCCATCCGAAGCTTCTGCTTAAATATGGACGAAGATCCGATGAACACCAACTGTTCAACGCTGAGCTTCTGTGCCGCCTCCAGGTCTGAACTCCATCCTGTTCGCCATCAACATCGACAACAGCGACCTGAACGGCGGGCCGACGCGAGGCTCCGCCTCCGTGTCCAGCCTCCTGAAGGAGTCCACGCAGGGCTTCGGCAGTCTGCTGAAGGAGTCCACGCAGGGAGTCAGCAGCCTGTTGAGGGAGATCAGCTCCGCCACGGCGGTGGTGCCGGGCTTCACGCCCAGAGCGGACGGCGCCTCCGACCCGCTGCCTGTGCTGCCGCGCAGCGCCTCCGCTGGTAAGAAGCAGGACTGTCGGTGAAATCCAGAATCATGAGGCGGGAAATGGCAGTTTACACAAAAATAAACCCAATTTTTGATCTATTTACAAAGTGTTAGCCAAAATCTAAAAACGTCGTTTTTTTTTAGGACGTAGTTCATTAGAAATTCATCTTTGAGTTGTGGGCGGGGCTTCACATTGCTGAAAGCTCTCTGTTTACATTCACGCCTGCAAGCTCATTTATTTTGTTTTACTTTGTTTATTTTGGACGCTCTTCTCTTTCAGACTCGGGTTTGAGGAAAGAGCGGCGGCGGAAGAAGAAGGTCACCAACATCATCTCCTTTGACGACGACCTGGACGGGGGCGCCGAGGACGAGGAGGAGGCCGAGGACGACTCCCAGAGGAATGCTGTCCTGAGGAAGAGCCACACGGCGCCGGCTCAGAGCAGCGTGGAGGAAGGGGTGGAGCCTAACCTGTCCGAGTCGCCGGCGCAGAACGGCCTGGCGGAACCGGGCGTCGTCAGCTGGGTGGGGTCCCCCCACCCCTGCCGCACCGCCCCGGAGGCTCCGCCTCCTCTGCCTGACAACAAGGGAGTCGACAACGAGGATGAGGAGGAAGAGGAGATGTACAAACCAAGGACGCCGTCGGTGGAGGATGAGAAGATCCTCACCGATCTGTGAGTTTGGTGCAAAAGTTTTCTTTGGTTTTAGGATTAAAAAAGTGTCAAAATGAAGAATTTTTGTTGTAATTTTAATTGTTTTGTTTTTTTTCTTCATACATTTTGAAAAGGATCTCTTCAAAAAGGCAAAATAACAGAACTAAAAAATAAAAGATTTTTAGTGTGTTTTTAGGATTTTTTAAGATTTCAGAGAGAATAAAGAGCAAAAAAAGGAGATTAATTTAAAATTTTAGTAAAAATGCGACAGATTTGATGTTTGGAAGTCCTAACATTGACAGAATTGGTAGGAGAACAAAGAGGCTTGATGTGAAATGTCAAAGCTTCAAAGCGGTGTAAATCTTCTTCCAGACTTTTTCCTTTACAGCTCTTTTCCGATGTACACGTGTTAAAGTCAAGGCCCGGGGGCCGGATCCGGCCCTCTGAGTGATTCTATCCGGCCCTCCAGATCCTTTTATTTTATTGTTATTAATGACCCGATGTTATCTTGCACTTATTTCGAACTTGTATAATTTTGACAAAGTATGTTTTTATGGAGAGTAAAATATTGAAAGTTCTTTAAGGTTTAAGTTGATTTATTCTGGAATAATATTCCTGCCTTTTATTATCCAGAATTATGTTAAAAAGTTACAGTTTTAAAGTTTTAAAAAGTTCACATTCCGCTAGCATTTTGGACTATTTTGGCATTTACTAAGATTTTTAGGCTATTTTCGAGTTTAGCTAATACTTCAGCTACATGCTAGCTGTTTTAGCTAATTTAGGCTTTTTAAAAAAGTTTTTTAGGCTGTTTTGGAGTTAGGCTACTATTCACACAGTAGCTGTTTTGGCTAATTTACTCTTTTATTTTTTTAGGCTACTTTGAAGTTTAGCTAATATTTTAGCCACATGCTAGCTGTTTTGGCTAACCTAGGGTTTTCTTGTTTATTTTTACGTTACTTGGCATTTAGCTAATATTTTAGCTAGCTATCAACTTCAGCGTTTTCAGCTATCAGCTGTAGTGTTTTTAGCTATATATCTAGTTCATAATTATGTTAAAAAGTTATGGTTTCAAAGTTTTAAAAATTTGATATTCTGCTAGCTTTTAGGACTATTTTGGCATTAACTAAGATTTTTTTAAGGCTATTTTGGAGTTTAGCTAATATTTCAGCTACATGCTAGCTGTTTTGGCTAATTTAAGCTTTTTAAAAAAAAGTTTTTTAAGGTTCTTTGTAGTTAGACTAATATTTACATGCTTGCTGTTTTAACTAATTTAGGCTTTTTTCAGTTTTTTAGGCTATTTTGAAGTTTAGTTAGGTTTAGTTTTTTTTTTTAAAGTTTTTTTGGGGCTAATTTTGCATTTAGCTAATATCTTAGCTAGCTATCAACTTCACCGTTTTCAGCTATCAGCTTTAGTGTTTTTAGCTCTATATATAGTTCATAATTATGTTAAAAAGTTATGGTTTCAAAGTTTTAAAAATTTGATATTCTTCTAGCTTTTTGGAATATTTTGGCATTTACTATGATTTTTTAGGCTATTTTGGAGTTTAGCTAATATTTCAGCTACATGCTAGCTGTTTTGGCTAATTTAAGCTTTTTAAAAAAAAGTTTTTTAAGGTTCTTTGTAGTTAGACTAATATTTACATGCTGGCTGTTTTAACTAATTTAGGTCTTTTCGGTTTTTTAGGCTATTTTGAAGTTTAGTTAGGTTTAGTCTTTTTTTTTAAAGTTTTTTGTGGGCTAATTTTGCATTTAGCTAATATCTTAGCTAGCTATCAACTTCACCGTTTTCAGCTATCAGCTGTAGTGTTTATTAGCTATATATCTAGTTCATAATTATGTTAAAAGTTATGGTTTAAAAGTTTAAAAATCTACTTTTAGAGTGTTCAATAAATGTTTATCCTGTTCGGCCCACGACCTAAGATGTGTTTTTATATTTTCCCCGCTTGTCTGATTGATGTCGACACCCCTTTGATGTAGGATAGACTTGATCTAAAGGATTTCCCGCCGAGCACAAACCGCAATCGTTAATTTCTCCTTCATGATCAAGTTTCAAACGGTTGGTTACTTCCATGAATTAAAAAAGAACAGCATTCGTACGTCACTACCAAAGTCCAGTTCCTGATGGGTCAAAGTTCAGCTGTTTTAACTTTCAATGTTGCGTTTTGTACATTGTGCCCAAAAACTGAATTAAAAGCTTTAGAGAGTGTTGAACGTGGAAGCCAGAGACGCGTATTTACAGACATTTACGTTGACTGAGGCCAGTAATGGTAATAGTAATTAGAAAAAAAGTTTTATTATTTTTTTTATTTTGTCTTGAACAAAACATATGTTGAATGAATGAATGAAATGGTTTATTTCAAGGAATCAGCAATAATAAAAATCAGAATAATTCTGTCTGTTCTGTTTTCTGAAATGTTCTGTCTGTTTCCAGGCCCGTGGTGGTCGGCAGCTTGTCCACCGTGTCCACATGGAGTCCTCCGCAGGTCACGCCGGAGCAGCGCAGCTCGGAAATCCTGATCCCCCTGAACGCTGCAGACCCACAGCCAGGTACCGCAGCTGCACACGGCCTCAGACGACCTGCAGGGACTTCCCTTCACGGCTTCACTTTCACTTCCACTTTCACAGCGAGCTCCGTGGAGGACGCCGCCGCCTTCCCGGCTCAGTGTGATTCAGCAGAGTCGGTAGAAAACTGCGAGAGGCTGCAGCTGACTTTCAGGTGAGGAGCCGCTCTGCTCCTGCTGCACAACAGATGAAAAATCCCAGAATTCACCTCTCCTCTCTGCTGTTCCTTCCAGCATGGAGTCCAGTCCTCCAGAGCAGCCGGCTCCGCTCGCCGCCGCAGCCGCCGGGCTGCCGGAGTCCATGACGGTCGGTGAGTTCCCGCCGCCTCTTCCCGCTCTGCTGGTTCTGGAGGTTTCCAAACGGGTTTGGTGGAATGAAGCGTCAGTCAGAAACCTGGAAGGGGACGGGTCTATTTACTGGAAAACATTCCTGAGAGCAAATCTGATACGACAAACTCCAAAATGAGGAGATTATCTGATGGTGGTTTCAGCTCTGGGGATGCATACCTTTCAAAATAAAACGTATGTCTAGACACAACAAAAAACCATAAGAAAACACAAACAATTTGTCTTTGTTTTGAAATCAAAATTTCCTGTTTAATTCCTGTCATAACACGTCGCAAAGTTACAGGCACATTCATGGAGTCACAACAAAATAGAATAAAACTTTATTGACACACAACAGGAAATTCACTTTCATAGCTCTGTTGAGTATAAAAACTGATACTAATAATATCTAAATCTTTCCCAATATTATTTGAAACCCAAATAATACAAATTGTTGTTTTTTGGCCCCAAAAATGTAAAATGTCATAATTTTTTGCTATTCTAAAATAAACTTAATTATTTTCAGCTTCAAATTTTTGTTTTTTAGTTTTCAAAACTCAAAATTTCAGTTTCAAATCTTTTTTTTCTTGATTTTTCCTGCAACAATGCTGCCAAATCAATCATCATCATATGAGGAGAAAGTTGCTGCAGCTGCAGCTGCAGCTGCGCAGGCGACTGCAATGTAGTGATTCTGGATGAGGGGATCTCGACGTCTGCAAACCTACAGAATGATGCACGAGAAGTAGGGCTGGGCGATAAAACGATAATTATCGTTATCGCGATATTACCTTTTTTCGATAGTGAAATGAGACTATTGCGATAAACTT
>NC_050530.1:1010296-1021778 GCF_002922805.2 Oryzias melastigma
TGATTGATATCGTTTTTAATATCGTTATCGCACAAAATGAAAAAAGCGATATCGCAATATGAAAATTCCCATATCGCCCAGCCCTAACGAGAAGTGAAGGCTAAACGACCGCATGTCGACCCTCTCCGTCTTTTTATAAAGAAAACTTTTTTTTTACAGTGATAACGAGAAATTAGATCTCATTATCACGAGATAATGGGGAAAAAAGTTGAGCCGGCTGTTTTCAGCTTCTGCAGTTTGGATTACAAATAAAAAAAATTGTTTCATTGTCTCTTCATCGTCTGTAAAAGATTACAAAAAAAATCTAATTGTCTTTTCAGACATTTTAAAACATTTTATTTAGAAAAATTCTGGAAAGCAGAAGCTTAAAGAACTAAACGCTAACTTGTCTTTCCATCTTTGAAAGTAATATCTGACATTAAACTGATCCGTGGTGTAAAAATAGGGAAGATCATCAGAGTCTGATTGTTCTCCATTTACAGAGGCGGTTTTAATCTGACGTTTGTTGGATCGACTCGATATGCAAACATTTTACAAAAACTGTGAATATTACAGAAAAGTGTTTTCATTTTCATAATTCCATTAAAACAAACTTTCATAAGTTATAGATTGAGGGCAAACTATTTGATTTCAAGTATTTATTGAGGTTCAAGCTCATAAAAACCACTAAAACAGGATGTTATGAAATCATTGTTCACTTCTCAATTTTTGAAAATTTTAAATGACAGATTAGGATCAAATCAATCAAAATAAAGTATTTTTTAATAGAATTTTATTATTATTTTTTTATTAGTCTGTGACACTTTTTTCATCCATAACAGGGGAAGTTTTGTATTCAAACGGACGTAATTCTGACAGTAATCTGACCCTAGATTCTGTTAAATTATGTACTCAGTCTTTACTTCCTCCAGTCATCCAGCAGGTGGCACTGTGGGCCCGCCGTAGAAACGCCTCCCTCCCTCTACTGTAGATTAGAGCTCCTGCAGGATTGGATCTGGTGTTGACGGGGAGGCCGGTGTGAACGTCTTCACTTCACATCAGATTCCTGACGTGGACAAAAGCGTCTCTGTGGCCTCGAGCTGAAGGCGAACCTGAGACGCCGCCGCCTCATCCCCCTCTGTGAAGACACTGAAAGGGGGAGGAGCTTAAAGCAATATTTCTCTGTGGATTTGTGCAGAGTTGTTCAGTGAAACGTGGAGAAGCACAAAGTGACTGGAGGAAGAACAGCTGCAGGGATTTTCAGAGACAGTTATTTAACTTTAATCAAATGTGTTTGAGCTTTCTTCATAAACGATCTGGAGGGTTTGGATCAGAAACTCCAACTGTTTGTTGTGAATTTACACACATTGTTGATGGAAAAAAAACATTTTTTAGGACAGAAATTTGAATCTGTGACAATATTTTTGGATCTCTAAGGCGGGCGATCTTACAGTTTGATTCTGATAAAATATTCAGTAGTTTTGGTGAATTTGACCCCAGAAGCAGCAGTTTTACCTTTGGTTCAGACTGATGGGGATCCTTAAAACATAAATACGTTTGTGTAATTTTCCTGCTCCTTTCCGTACATTTTTCAGCACGAAAAATCATCAATCTTGGTATCAAAACGTTCAGCTCGTTCAAGACATTACTGCTCGTATTTTTGGTATTCAGAAACTTTATAGTTTTTGAAAAATTGAGCAAAACAATTAGCCATTTAGCTCTTTTTTAAAAAGCTAGCAGTTTTCGGGGAATTTAGAAAATGTTCCAGCTTTTTAAGCTAATTTGGAGTTGTGCTAATGTTTTAGAATTATGCTAACTGTTTTTAGCTAATTTAGACATTGATCCTGTATTTTTTAGCTAATTTGGTGTTGTGCTAATATTTTAGCATTAGGCTAGCATTTTTTTTGCTAATTTAGACATTTGTCTATCTTTTTAAGCTAATTTAAAGTTGTGCCAATATTTTAGCATTAGGCTAGTTGTTTTTGGCTAATTTAGTATTTTTTTCAGTTTTTAAGCTAATTTAAAGTTTTGCTTATATTTTAGGATTATGCTAGCTGTTTTTTTTAGCTCATTTAGTATTTTCTTCTGTTTTTAAGCTAATTAGGAGTTGTACTAACATTTTAACATTATGCTAGCTGTTTTTGGCTAATTTAGACATTTGTCCATTTTTTTAAGCTAATTTGGAGTTTTATCAATATTTTATCATTATGCTAACTGTTTTAGACTAGTTTAGACATTTTTCCTGTTTTTCAAGCTAATTTGGAGTTGTACTAATATTTTAGCATCATGCTAACGTTTTTTTTAGCTAACTTAGACATTTGTCCAGCTTTTTTAAGCTAATTTGGAGTTGTGCGAATATTTTAGCATTATGGTAACGTTTTTAGCTAATTTAGTATTTATTTCAGTTTTTAAGCTAATTTTAAGTTTTGCTAATATTTTAGCATTATGCTAGCTGTTTTCTTTTAGCTAATTTAGATTTTTTTTCAGTTTTTAAGATTATTTGGTGTTGTGCCAATATTTTAGCATTATGCTAACGTTTTTAGCTAATTTAGACATTTGTCCAGCTTTTTTGAGCTAATTTGGAGTTTTACTAAAATTTTAGCTTTATGCTGACTGTTTTTGGCTAATTTAGTATTTATTTCAGTTTTTAAGCTAATTTAAAGTTTTGCTAATATTTTAGCATTATGCTAGCTGTTTTTTTTTTTACTAATTTAGTATTTTCTTCTGTTTTTAAGCTAATTAGGAGTTGTACTAACATTTTAACATTATGCTAGCTGTTTTTGGCTAATTTAGACATTTGTCCAATTTTTTAAGCTAATTTGGATTTGTTCTAATATTTAAGCAACATGCTAGCTGTTGGTAAAATTAGACATTATTCCAGCTTTTTAGCTTAACTGCCATTTAGCTAATATTTCAGCAAGCTTTCAGCTTCAGCATTTTTATCTATTAGCTCTAGCTTTTTTATCAGCTACAATTAGCTTACAGCGTTCACTCTAGCATTATGGGTAGTAATGATATATATCTAGTTAAGTTTATGCTTTTATATGCCAGAAAACTGAACAAAATGACAGTCAAAGTTTGAGTTAATTGTGAGAGGAGTTTAGTGTCAGAATAATATTTATCTTATTCCATACATTTGATAGTAAAATGATAAGTTTGGCTTTTTAGAATTTTAATTCAAGTAAATCTGCTGCAGCAGGAGGATCTCATCAAACACAGGATGGACTTCATTTTAATAGAGACTTGTATCTGCAGCTTAAAAAGTTAAAATTCTTATGTATAGAACATCACAAAACCGTTCTAATCAACTGTAGAAAATATATGAAATAAAAATAAAAGGATTAACTGCCACAAATCTATAAACCTGTTGTTTTGTAGGACGTAGTTTCTGCTGAAGTTCATCAGAAATTCACCTCTGAGTTGTGGGTGGGAGCCAGCAGAAAGGGATCAATAAATACAGAAGCCTGTTAGGGCCAGTTGCAGCTTCTGCTTAAATAAATGGTGTGAGTGGAGAACAGGAAGTTTTAGGGAAGTTTGTAAAATGTTCCAGTCGTCAGAAGAAAATTTATTTGGATTCAATTTTTGTTTTTAAAGACCCGCTTCAAAGAAAATCCTTTTTTGTGTTTTTAACACACTCTGTTAGCATTTTATTATGATATACAACATTTATAGAGAAAATCAAGATTAAAGAAGCATTTCTGAGTATTTATTTAGTAAGATTTTTATGATTTAGGAGCAGACGAAGAAATTTAGTTGGAAAGAGCTTGTGGGCTGGATTGCTGATGTTAGGTTGGGGGCTGTAAGATAGGGGGCGGGGCTTACTGTCCGGCCCAAACTCAAGAGGGAAATTTCTAATGAACTCCTGCTGCTCTGCAGAAACTATGACCTAGAAAAGGACAGTTTTAGGGATTTTGGCTAACAGCAGCATCATCATGACTAAACGATGCTTTAAAAACACATAAATAAGATTAAAAAAAGCTACGATTGGAGGAATATTTTAACTTTCAGCAAAACTTTTTCTAAAACTTAGTTTGTTAGACAAGATGTTCCTGATTTTCTCAGGTGGAGAACGACGCCCTCGCCAAAGTAATCATCCGCTCCGCACGGCGAGCCGTTCGGCTCATTTCTGCAGCTTTAAGTTGGATTTGGTGGTGAAAGCAGAACGGCGGCGAGCGGCGTGCAGTGCTGTGAGGCCGAGCTCCGTATTGATTAGAGTGTGTGATTAACAAGGCGCCTCCATGCCCCCCTCCCTCTTTGTCGCCGGATCTTCTGCATGGAGGGCCGCTCAAGTGGCTGGTCCGTGGCGCCCGCTGTGAGCGCGTGGTCGGACTAAAGGTCACGTTTATTTCGAGCCCGCTGAAGTGGAGAGCGCCGTAGATAATGGACTCTCTCCTCTCCGCTGTGCTCTTCGTCACGCCCCCCCCTCCCACTAACAGTTGGTTGGCTCGGGGCGGGGCCAGACCTCCGCATGTGGGGGGGCCACATGGACGCCCGGCGGCGGCTCTGAAAACAGGAAGGCAGCGGAGATAAAGTCGTCTGACGGTTTCTGAAGCGGTTCTGAAACCTCATGTGAACCTCCGAGCTGCCATGCAACTGTGGCGATGAGTCACGCCGCCGCCGCCACCACCGCTGCTGCCGCCTCACAGCTCGGCCCAAATCTGTCCTTAATTTCAGGATGGAGATTAGCATCAGCCGGCCGCCTGCAGACGGGGGCTTCAAACCCAAGCAGAGCATTTGAGGCTGAAGATGCAGGAAAAAAATCATTTCTACTTTCATCAGCTGCAGCTTCTTCCTGAAACAGAAGAGATTTTTTCATCTGCGATCGCAGAAGTTTGACCTTCACTCGCATTTGAGAAAATGTGCAGATTTCATCACAAAGTCTGAGATCTTTAGTTTGAATTTGAGATTCAATCAGGATCAGTTTAATCTCGAACTCCAGGCCTCGAGGGCCGGTGTCCGACATGTTTTCCAACCAACCTGTAGTTGAAGCTCCTCATTGGCTGATCACACCTGATCCAGGTGATCAGCAGCAGATGAGGCGGGATTTCAGGAAGATCAGCAGGAGGCCGGCCCTCGAGGCCCGGAGACTGACAGCTCTGCTTTGAAGTGAATGAAAAAACAGACGGCAAACTTCTAAAATAGAAATAGAAAATATAGAAAATATATATCTTAAAAGTATGGAGTCTCTAAAGGGGCATCAAAGGAAAAAAATATATATAAAAAAAAAAAATTGCAAAAAATTTGAGTGAATTTTTTTTAAATTTATGTTTATTAACTGGTGCTCACCAGATAGTAAATGAAAAAAAAACATATTTTTTTTCCATAAGATTTAAGGATGTCTTTTTCTAAAAACTAAAGTTAAAAAAATATTTTTAAAAATAGCATTTTTTTTCCTGGTTGCTAACTAGTCAAAAATCTGTACAAAAGTGCAAATTGCAAGATTAAAAAAAAAAAAAACATTTTTTTCTAAAAATGTAAGTAAAAAAATATTTATTTATGGTTAATATCTGGTTCTCATCACATAGTAGATAAAAAAAAAAACATATATTTTTTTAAGTTTTAAGCCTTTTTTTCTAAAATTGAATTAAAATGTTTTTTTTTCCTGGTTACTAACTAGTCAAAAATCTGGACAAATTGTAAAATTAAAAAAAACATTTTTTTCAAAAAATGTAAAAAAATATTTAGTTATGGTTAATATCTGGTTCTCATCACATAGTAAATAAAAAAAAAACATATATTTTTTTAAAGTTTTAAGCTTTTTTTTTCTAAAATTGAATTAAAATTTTCCCGGTTACTAACTAGTTACATGAGCAACAGCTAGTAACCAGATTTTTTTTAAACTTGAATTTTTTTTTTTTTACTATAATGTACCTTTAGGGGCTCCGTACGAAAGTATGTATTGTAAGCTTAAAAAATATAGTTTTTCTTCTTCGCCACTTTGAGTTCTCAGTTTACAGTTTCAATTTAGACTTTTCGCAGTTGGAGTTGGTTCAGATTCACATGGGGGCGGGTCTTTGAGCCCATTGGCTACCAGGATACGATTGACATCAGGAGATAGAGGTTCTGGTGATGTCATTTCCATTCGTTGTTGTATTGTCTGTATTGTTGTGGCGTACAGAAGTGATGATGCTCTCTCAGCGTTCAGCAGCAGAAACGACGTCGCCATAACTTCTGTCAATCATGTCCCTGTAGCCAATGAGGTCAAAGACCCGCCCCCCACGTAAAATTAGAGTCAACTCTGACTACAAAAAGTCTGAGTGGAGAGAAAGGAAAATGAAAAAATAAAAAAATAAAAAACAAAACGGTACCTGTTAGAAAAACGTTTTTTTCTTAATGATTTTTGGTTTATTATTATCATTTTTAATCAAGTTCTCAGTAATTTTATACATTTAACATTTTCTTTTTTACAAATTTAATCTTTTTTTTTGCAAGTTTATAACTTTTTAGATTAAAACTGTTTTTAAAATGACTTTTTTTCATATTTACAATGTAGTTTTCATTAAAGTTATAGATCCACTCTGTGTTTTTAACGTGTTTTTCTGATGATGGAGGACATATATAATGAAAGTTAAACTTAAAACTCCATTTCTAAACATTTCTTTGTTCTAATTGTTGTGAATCAGGAGCAAACGACAAAATGCAGTTTGAAAAAGATCGTATTTGTGATGTAAAAAATACGCTGGGCGGGGCCACAAGCTCCCATTCTGATGCACTTACAGATGAAACACACCAGTGGTCTCGCTCACAGGTCTGAGGTGAATTTCTAATGAACTCCTGCCGCTCTGCAGAAACTATGTTCTAGAAAACGACCTAAGATTTGGGGGATTTTGGCTAAAAACACCATAAACGTAAAAAAAACCCACTAGGAACGCTTTGAAAATGGATCAAAAGATGATTTAATGTAACTATTTTTTTAAGGCAAACAGCCAAAAATCGTCATATTGACCTGCAGCTGCTGAGATTAAGAACTTCATCAAGAAACTTTTAAAATTGGCTATTAAAACCAAAAAAGTTTTTTTTTTCCCGCAAAACTTACAATTTATTTTATGAACCAAAGGGAAAAAATGTCAGTTTTATTAAAACAGAATAACTGTCGAATCGAACCGCCTCTCTTCAGTTCTGCCTGGACGAAGTTAAAGGGATTTATCAGAAATGAAGGCCCTGAAGGACCTACAAATTAACTTCTCAGCAGCAGAAGAAGTTCTTCTAAGACTGAAACACTTTGATGCTCTGCAGACCCCCTGCCTCCACGTTTGATCTTTTGTCTTTCTAACGAATTTCAGTCTTAACTATGACATTTTTAAAGCCATTGTCCCATTAAAATAAGTTTCTTTATTGTTCTTTTTATAAGTTTGTGACTATAGTTGATGAATTATGAATGAAACTGGCAAATTTTATATTTTTCTACGTAAAAAGATACACCTTTTCTGGTTTATTGTCAATAAAAGTGCTGCCAATAAAGGTTTTAGACTTCAAAAGTACAAAAACTGACTTTTTATCCCCCAAGTTTTCATCTTTCTGACTCTCTTGGCGTTTTCTGTCTTCTCCAGTGGAGCTCCGTCAGGCCACCGTCGCCATGATGAACAGGAAGGACGAGCTGGAGGAACAGAACACGTGCGTTCTTCCAAACACACACGTCTTTCTTTTGCTTTAATTTAGTGGTTTTGTGTCCCACATTAAATCTCTTTGGGTAAACAGACCTCCAGATGTAAAAAGGCTGGAATGACCAGAACAATCACAGCTTCATGTTCACGCTTTAATCTGCTAATAAGAATTTTTTCATTAAAAACTGTAATTTGGTGTTAAGGTTTTATTAATAATGCAGTCACAGATTTAAGTGAATTATAACGGAGCTTAATGCGATTCCACTTCATCTTTGGGATGTTTATCTAATCGGGTGTTTAGAAAATCACATCAGCAGACATTTCCTGTCCATGAAAAGCTGGAAGGTAGAAGAAACCTTGGTTGACTCTGTTGTGTTGATCAGGTCTCTGCGCAGCCTGTTGGACGGGGAGATGGAGCACTCGGCCGCCCTGAGGCAGGAAACCGACCTGCTCCGGAAGAAGCTGGCGGAGCTGGAGGAGAGACACGCCACCAAGGTCCAGGCGCTGGCCAGGTACGTCAGGAGGCATCCTCCATGTTCACGCACACACAGGCATGCAGGTGGGACGTTGGTTCGTTGAAACTAGTAGCGGTGCCACAAACGAGTATTTTAATAGTCGACTAATCACTGATTATTTTTTCCGATTAGTCAACTAATCGGGTCATGGGCAAACTGGATGTAAAACACAGATTATTAGCTTTAAACTTACTACAAACTAGATATATAGTATAGTATGTAAGCTGAATTTGGCCACTAAAGATGCTGAAATTTATAACTAAAAGCGCTGAAGCTAATAGCTAAAAATGCTAAAGCTGATAGCTAGCTAAAATATTTGTTAAATGCCAAATTGGCCTAAAAAACTGGAAAAAAAATTAGGTTAGCCAAACAAAGCTGGCATGTAGCTTGAAAAATAAACTTTAAAATACTCAAAATAAACAAAAAAATTAGCCAAAATTAGCTAAATTAGCCAAAACAGCTTGCATGTAAATATAAGCCTAGCTCTAAAACAGGCTGTAAGATAAAAAAAAAAACCCACCTAAATTAGCCAAAATAGCTAGCATGTAGCTGAAATATTAGCTAAACTACAAATTAGCCTAAAAACCTTAATAAATGCCAAAAAAGTCCAAAAAGCTAACAGAATACCATTTTAACTTTACTACACTCTGACTATATATAATATAAAGTAACGACTAATCGACTATTAGACTAGTCGTTGACTATTTTAATAGTCAATTAGTCGTTGATTATTTGACTAATTGTGGCAGTCCTAGAAACTAGGGCTATAGAGAAGAATCGATTTATCGTGTTATTACATTTGGCGATACTTCAACTAAAATATTTAATTAACTATTTAGGAGCAAATGTAGTTCCATGTCTTACTTTTGTTTTCCACCTAAACCCCTTATTGCTATTGGTAGCAAGTCATTGTGAAAAATAGTTCTGGTACAGTCTTTGGATGTATCGCGATCTGTATCGGACGTATCATATCGCTAAACATATTGTATCGCTGGACTCATGCCAATACACACCCCTGGTTAAAACGCCATCAAACATAATGCTACGTTTACACATTCGAGAGACCACCGTCAATAAAAAGTCTATAAATGTGCATTTTAGGCTTCTGTGTTCAAAACTCTTGCGTTTTCGCATTACTACGCAAGTTTTTTGGAGGGGCTCTATGTACAAAACATGTGGCCATTGGACACTAGTGCTGGGCATAAGGAAACAATTATATATCACAATATCAATGATTTCATATCACAATAGCGATATAGATTACAATATACCACAATAAAGTGTAATTTCAGTTGTTCTATGAAAATAATTGAAAAAATGCCATTTCTTTCTTGTCTCTGACTTTACTTTTAAGTGACATGTAATTGAATAGTCACAAATGAGAAACAGATTTTAGTGCAGCACAGAACAATTATTTGAGAACAGATGTGGCTGTTGGCTTCACATTTGTTTCAAAAATCAAAGTTACTGAACTTGCAAAATAACTCTTTTTGAAGCTTTTTTTTAAACTGCACAACACTTTCAAGTTTCTAATTAAAAAAACAAATTTTTGCACAAAAGTTCAGCAATAAAATAAACAAATGAAAGTTAAACTTTCTGAAATCTGTAACTTTAAAGCGGGGCATTTTCACATATGGCGGGCCTTGTGCGAAAGAATCTGTCTGTAGTTTTTCTTTTTACAAATTGGTTTATCTCAGATTTTTTGTAATCTTATATATATGTATATATATGTATATATATATATATATATATATATATATATATATATATATAAGATAAGATGGTCCTTTATTCGTCCCACGGTGGGGATATTTCAGAAATTTCAGAAATACTGCATATGTGTATGTATATATATATATATATAAATATATGTGTGTGTGTGTGTATATGTGTATCTATATAGGTATATATATTCCACGTCTTTATATATATATGTGTATATGTATGTATGTATGTATGTATGTATATATATATATATATATATATATACACACATACATATACAGTATATATATATATATATATATATATATATAAATATGTAGATACGGGTTTACGTGTTCTTTGAGTGGTTTGTTTGTACTTCTTCCTGGGTTTTAACGTGGTGCATTTGTGATACATCTGTGAAAATTTTGTGTACTAGACCACAACTTTTCCCACTTTTTTCCACCTGTTGCATACGTGGATAACGCGCAAAATGTACATAGTGTCACGCGTGACGCGGCTTTTAACCTCACCCTCTTCTGCAGATTTAGACATTTTTTTCTCTCATAAACTGACTCTGGCAGCTGCTTCTGTCTCCCTCCTGCCGCCTCTGAGGCAGAAAAGTGTTCGGTCTGCAGAGCTGAGCGGACCAGCGGAGCCTCCTGTGTGTGATTAAAGCTGCTGCTGATTGTGCGTTGTACCTACCGCAGCTGCGTCACTGTTTTACACATAATAACAGTAATTACTGCCACGCCACCTGATGGCAGCAGCTTTTCTCCCATAGGAACTATATTGGTACAGAAATCCAGGACAGGAGTCGGAAGAGCATCGAACACTTTCCGCCATTCGGGCTCATTGTGTTCCATTTCCTTCCTCTGCTCCAGAAATACTTTTCATCCCAATAATTGACCACCTGCAGTTTTCCCGCGAGTGGACCGCCGCGCCTCCCTTCTCCGGCTCGTTGGCCGGTCGCCCGGGTTTCTCGGTCCGTCCGGGAGCCCTTTAGATGGATGATTAGTCATCCCTCAGCAGTCCGAGCACAAAGCCCCAGCAAGTGCGCTCACACGGTCTCATCCTACAGGAAGCCGAGCCTCCGGCAAGGATTGATTGAGTGATTCACGTCAAGCGTGCTGCAGCAGCAAAGGCTGATGGGTTTGTTTTTTCAGGAGAACAGTGCGGCAGCTTTCGGGGCTTTTTTAAGGCCTGATTATGAGGCGGTGAAGAGCGCCGGGGTGGCGCACACACACGTGCACGCACAGCGCTTACTCCCAAGTCTGCTGCTAAATGTCAAGCACTGATTTTTGCTTCTCAGCCAAATCCGTCTCGATCGATGGCGCCTATAAATACGACTGAAGAGACGACTCACCGCTGAATGAAAGCTGGAGGCATCATTCACACGTTCCCACGTATCCCACAATGCTTTGGGAATCTTCCCGCTCAGGGTGAGAGGGGAGTCAGATCCCAGCCCCTGAGTGAACTCCATCAGCTCACATGAATGATGCTTTTGATGTGAAATCATTCCTTTATCATTTATAAAACCCCACACCTTAAGAAGTATCACAAAGTACTGCCTTTCTGTTACTACAGTACTTAACTTTACCCTTTTGGTTAAGTACTATAGACTAGGGGTGTGTATTGGTAAGAGTCTGGGGATACGATACGTATCACGATGCGTGTGTG
>NC_050530.1:1022104-1028261 GCF_002922805.2 Oryzias melastigma
TATATATATATATATATTTAATCTGACTGGACACATTTGGTTCTTTTTCAAGTGAATCAGAGTTTGTTTCCTCCGATAATCTGGAACAAATTTTCAGTCTGAATACACCCAAAATGCCCTATCAAGATGACACCAAAGTAAAGTAGTTTGCCTCAAAACACGGGCTCCATGACCATCATATTTGCACGGTGGAGGAGGTGTAATGATGTGGGCTTGCTCTCCATCCTCAGAATGGAGACATCACATAATCTGAAAACGTGTTTTCCATCTGCTGGTTTGGTTGTGTAAAATTTGGTCATAATTGGATCATCAGAGCAGCTCAAACAAACGCATGAAATTAACTATTTTGGTTTAGACCTTAAACCAAATGAAAATAGTTAGAAAAATATAACTAAAATGCTTTCTATGTTTCTATGTTCTATGTTTCAATTAAAAAATGAAAATAAGTCGTTGTTGGATTCTTTCTGCAAATCACTGAACTTCAGCAGATGTGAACCTCCTTTAGCTGCCTGGTTTCTGCCTGCAGGAGGAGGTTCTGGCTCCTCCAGGCTCTCCTTGACTCGAGCTCCTCTCCTTGAGGAAGTTCTTTGAACGTGAAACAGGAAGTGAGGAGTCTGACTGCGTGTGCGGGGGCGGCAGAGGAGCCGCCATAGATAGATTCAGGCTGACGCAGACCGGAGCGGCTAAAATCAGCTGAAGACTTACTCACGGATATAAACAGGACCCTCACCCTCCCGCCCCCCAGCCCGTCCAAACATAGCCTCCCCGTGTTTGGGCTGCACTCCTCATAGACATGGAGGCGTCCACAGCCTCCCCCAGACTGCAGAACCTGAGGCCCGCCCACAAAAACCTCAACGGTTGACCTTTTCTGTCATCCTGTCAGTTTTTAGATTCTGAAGACGGACCGGAGGGTTTGGGGTGGAGCATCTGGGATTCAGATTAAAGTTATATTCGACTCATAAGACAGAAAACTACATTAAGACCCACTCTGATGAAAATTATGTTTTTTGTTTTAACATGCTCTTCTGATGACTGAGGAGTTGTATGAGGGAAATGAAGCTTGAAATTGCATTTCAGATAATTTCTTTAATCAAAGTTTTTTCAATCAGGAGCACACGAAATAACTTAACCTAAAAAATATAGTATTTGTGTCGTAGAAAATACGCTGGGTGGGGCCACAAGCTCCCTGCTCCGCCCAGTTCTGATGTGTATACTTGTAGATAATATGGCTGCCACGATAAGTCGACTAATTGACTGTTAAAATAGTGGATTAGTCGTTATTTTATATTATATAGAGTTAGAATGCAGTAAAGTGAAAAGTTTTTATGGCATTATGCTAGTTTTTTGGACTATTTTGGCGTGTTTTTTGGCTAAGTTGGAGTTTAGCTTATGTTTCAGCAGCATTTTCACTATTTTGGCTAATTTAGGATTTTGTTTCAGTTTTTTACGCTATTTTGGAGTTTAGCTAAAATTTTAGTGACATGCTAGCTATTTTGGCTAATTTGGGATTTTTTCAGTTTTTACGCTATTTTGGAGTTTAGCTAAAATTGCAGTTGCATGCTAGCTATTTTGGCTAATTTGGGATTTTTTTCATTTTTTACGCTATTTTGGAGTTTAGCTAAAATTGCAGTTGCATGCTAGCTATTTTGGGTAATTTGGGATTTTTTTCAGTTTTTTATGCTATTTTGTTTAGCCAATATTTCAGCAGCAGCCTAGCAATTTTGGCTAATTTAAGATATTTTTCAGTTTTTTTACGCTATTTTGGAGTTTAGTTAAAATTTTAGCGGCATGCTAGCTATTTTGGCTAACTTAGGATTTTGTTCAGTTTTTTAGGCTGTTTTGCATTTAGCTAATATTTTATCTGGCTTTCAGCTTCAGCTTTTTCAATTATCTGTTTCAGCATCTTCAGCTATCAGCATTAGCATCTTCAGGGACCAAATTCAGCTTACAGCATTCACACTAGCATTATCACAGATAATGCTATATATTAACAATGCTTAAGATTTGTGGTTTACATCCAGTTTGCGCATGACCCGATTCGTTGACTAATGTGAAAATATAATTTGTGATTAGTCGACTATTAAAATAATAGTTTGTAGCAGCACTAGTAGACAAATAAATCCATGAACGTCTTTGGTTTTTTTGTCTGAGCTGCTGTATAGCTCTGATATTAATAATTATTTTTGTTGCATCACTAATGTTTATTTGATTGTGAGGAGCTATAAGGTTTCTAAGGAATTATTGCCGCTCTGCAGAAAGTATGTTCAACATAACAACAGAATTTTACATTTTGGTTAAAAATATTGTAATTATAATTTAAAAAGACTGCTGGGAACGCTTTAAAAATAGATCAAAAGATGATCAGGGAGGGGCAGTAAAAAGCCACCTGGCTCTGCAGACAAAACTAAGATCCAAACTAATCATAAAACTCCTGAACAAAGAGCTAAAGTAAAGGATTTGAAGTGGTTCGGTGGAAGTTCAGGCTTAGAGAAGACTAACATTCACCTAAAAAATCTCCAAAATGTGTTCCTACAGCAGCGATGAATGTCTTTTCTCCATCTGTTCTGACAAAAACGACCTGTTATCTTGATAAAAACCTCCTACTTTGTGACAAACGTATACATCAGTGTTCCTCGGTGGTCCTCTGAATTTCCAGGCCGGTTCTCCGGTTGGCCCCGGGCCTCCTTGAAGATTCGGTGGCCTTTTTCTCCAACATCTGTCTCTTTAAATGTCCTTTGTGGAGCTCCTTTTTGTTCCTCAGAACATCCTGAGGACAGAGCACTTCATCAAACCAGCTGTGCTTTTGGGTTTTCAACAGATCCTTCATATTTTGAAGAAGATTTCATCCGTTCTGTTTCATAGTTTCTGGAGCACAGAGGAAACCCACATTAGAAACCTGAGGATTCAGGAATCTGGCATCAAACTTTCCTCATCGCCGTGGTAACGAGCGATCGTCGTAGGCAGTTTGTTGTTTGCTGCACCGTATTTTAGCGCCGGTGAACGTGCGGCAGTAAGCAGACGCTGTCGGGTTGGCGGCGGCTGCAGCTCCTCACCTCCTCGTCACCTGCGCACGCCGGCTGCATTAATTAGACGAGCGTGGAAATGAAGCATCGTTTCATCACAAAAAACAATTTTCCAAGCGTTTCTCGGGGTGGGAAATTCCACGGATTGTCACAATCACTCCGGCGGGGTGTGAAGCAATCGTTTTGAAAGCTATAAAAACACCGACGATACGACGGATGCTCCGGCTCTGCTGGAGGATTACATGAGTGGAAGAATTAGAGGAAGATGATGAGAGAGTAAAAAAAAACTTTTTTTCTTAGCTTTTCCTGCCAGAAAGGAGCATGTTTTATACCTCCAATGTTGGCACACAACAGTTTTATGCTTCTTGGAGCTGTTTTTAAAACGGCACAACTGGTTCCTTTGGGTGGCGAAGGCCCACATGTTTTTACTTCTCAACAGAGCAACAGATTTAATCCCAACTTATCAATAAAAGAGATTATACAATTTGCACATATTGTACAATATGATGTAGAAAAAGTAAGAAAAGTTTAGGTCTTTTATGTGAAACTTTCACAAATAAACCACGACAAGTACACGTAAAGCCACGCTTGATTGAATTTCTTCACTTTGACATTCAGAGATCTGGGCAGAAATCACATGGCGTCAGCACCACCGGCGAATCTGACCCTGGTCAGCACCATGGTGCTGACCAGGGTCAGATTCGCCGGTGGTGCTGACGCCATGTGATTGAGTCATCCGCTACCCCTGCCCGGACGAGCCGGACATGGGTAGCGGGCGACCCCATTCGGTATATACTTCTGATCGGGAGGCATGGGGGACCCCCTGGTTCGGCGGGAGCAGCAGCTCCCCGAGAAGATCCAGAGTCGGATCTGCGCCCATCCCCCCATGACTCGCCCTCTGTGGCGCCCCACGAGAGACCCCCCCGCCCAGATGAGCCAGACGGGGATGGTGGGAGACCCCCATTTGATTTATACATATATGCGTCACACAATACGTGAATTTTGTGTGATTATTGTGCTGTTTCTATGCATTTTTTGTGATTTGTGCATTTTATTATTTTTAGATCATCATCCTGATGATGAGAAAAGCTGTAGAGCAAAGAGAATTCAAAACCTGATCAAATTTCTTGAATTTAACAAAACATGTTTTGCAAGAATCAATGATTTGCAGTGAACATTTCAGTTTGTTGATGCTTTGATTTGGACATTTCTCAAAACCCTAAAACCCAAACTCTCGGGGTTCGTGGGCGACGCGCTCTCTTCTTGGCGCAGACGCCTGCAGGGCTCGGCGGCGGGACGGCGGCCAGTCGAGCCGACTCCAGCCAGGAGCTGGTCTCTCATCATGGGGGGACCCAGAAACAAAAAGTCTAAACTGGGAGCAGATGCCTTTTTCCTCGCTGGCAGAGCCCGGCCCCTTTGCTCCCTCAGAAGTTTTTCTCCGTTGGTGTTCAGACGGCCTTTTTGGCGTTGACATCACGTTGTTTAACAGCGCCGCTCTGCGCCCAATGATCTGGATGCGCACGCATGCTCGGTTGAAGTGATTTATTCTTCTCAGGGAGGGTGAGCGGTAAATTGCACTCAGGAGCATTCTCCAACCACGGAGCCGTCTGCCTCAGAGAGTATTTCTGTCCCTCGTTTTCTGATCCAACCCGTAGACGAACCAATTTAGCCGTTTATGGCAGATTAAGACGATGGCGGAGCGGCAGAGACGGTCCAGGAAGACCGGGAGGAAGCAGAAGTCTCCGGGGCTTTCATCCAGCTTCCATCATTACTGGAAATGCTCAGTTTTTAGCTTTATAAACAGTCTCCCTCTGGGATGGAGAAGATGCTTCTCAACACCGATCAACCCTTTTCTACGTTCACACCGGGTTTAAACGCACAAAAACAGTTTTCTTCAGGGCTTTAAAAGTTAAAAGTCTTTGCCATTTTGTGTATCAGCAATTAAAAGCTTCCAAAAATGTGAAATGAAAAAATTGAAATGTAAAAATAATGAAAACAAATTAGACCCTTTGGGTTCTCTAGAGGTGTGTCCAAACTTCTTGTTGAGGAGGCGGAGCTAACTCAATTCAGAGTGCCCGCCCCCTTTAGGTTTCATTTTTGCCGTCTTTAGAATTTAGACATATGTCAAATTATCTGTCCAGTAGGGCTGGGCGATACCGAGCATTCAGGTATCGATCCGATATCGATATTTTTCATAAATGTAGTGGATCTGACATGAAGCTGAAAGTCTCAATTGTTTTTAATCCCATGAGACATGTCCAAAGTGTGGAAACTACAAGAATCATTTTAATCATTTTTGAAAAACTTTTTTGAATATGGCCGTTAGCTCTGTTGATGGAAGCAGAAATACTCAAATTTATAAAAAGCTGAAATATGTATATGTATATTTATTTATTACTCCATGATGCCTTTTGTCGCAAATATGCGAGAAATCACTTTAGCTCTTAAATCGCTTAAATTAAAAGCAAAAACATCCTTTTTTTTTTGCATAAGTGGAAATAAATTCAGGGTGTCAAACTCAATCATACAAAGGTCCAAAATCTAAAACACACCGAACAGGATAAACATTTATTGAACACTAAAACTACATTTAAAAACTTTAATTATGAACTAGATATACAGCATTACCTGCAATAATACCAATGTGAATGCTGTAAGATGAATTGGCCGCTGAAGATGTTAGTGCTGTTAGCCAAAGATGCTGAAATTGAAAGCTGAATTCACTGAAGCTGATAGCTGAAAATGCTGAAAACGCTGAAAATGCTGAAAATGCCCACTGGAACTTAAGTGTTTTGTGAAGTTAATGGCTAAAAAAGCTGAAGCTGATAGCCAGCTAAAATATTAGCTAAATGCAAAATTAGCCAAAAAAACTTAAAAAAAAGGTTCGAAAAAACTGCTAGCATGTAGCTGAAAAATAGCTAGACTCCAAAATATCCTAAAAAACTAAAAAAATATATTTTGTCAAAATTATATAAGTTAGAAATAAGTGCAAGGTAACATCATTAATAATAATAAAATAAAATGATCTGGGGGGCCGGATAGAATTACTCGGAGGGCCGGATCCGGCCCCTGGGCCTTGACTTTGACACACATGTGTTATAAAAGTGTCCGACTCTCAGACGTATTTCATTTGA
>NC_050530.1:1028581-1065365 GCF_002922805.2 Oryzias melastigma
AGAACTTCTCGTCTCCTGTGGAAGCCCCGCCCACCTGTTTTGTGGTTTGTGTTCCCCGTCGATCGGGTGTTTGTTTGTGACGTTGGATTAGATTAGCTTGTTTTTGTTCAGGTTATTCAGGAACTCAGGTGGAAGAAGTTGGCCTGAATTCCTCTTGATTGGATCAGAAGAATCTCAGAAGGTCGGATTGATTGGATTCAGTCTTTTACTAATTGGGTTTTCAAACTTGCTGTAAAGTGATGACCTTAATTGTAGAGTTGCTGTTAAAGGAAAAACTAAAGTAGATTTGGTTGATTGACCAGAGAATTCTGTGTTATTCAAGTCATATTTACATCCTTGTCCACTGAGGTCAAACTTTTTCAGGTCAGAAGTGGAGCTCAGATCCTTCACGTTGTGTTTCGTAACAACAATAAAGTCTTTTTAAATGTTCTTTTTTGTCTGCCTGATGATAGAAGACATATTGAAAGACAGTTGATGTTAAAATTACATTTCTAAGGATTATTTTGGTCAAATTGTTGTAAAATGACGAAAAAATGGCGTTTGGTGGGAGTCGTCCAATCGAAGGTCGACCACTCTACCCCTGCATCACGGTCCTGGCTATCATGTTTTTTTATTGTTTGAAAAAGGTTCTCCTTGACATCATTTCTTATTAACAAAACTGCAGTTAAGGTCCTATTCCTGCTAATTTTTTTTTTCAGTTAAGTCGTTCTCAGTTAATGTGTTGTTGTTTTTAGGACATAGTTTCTGCAGATCGGCAGGAGTTCATTAGAAATTTCCCTCTGAGTTGAGGGCGGGACTGTTGGTGCTGCGGTAATGCTACGTTGATATTCCAACATTCCTTTGTTTGTAGTCTCTCTTGCTACTTTACAGACCCCAAAAAACCTAAGCTAGCATTAGCATAGCAAAAACAAAACAAAAAAATTGTAAGCGCTATCTGCGTTATCCAGTGGTTGAGTTTTTATCTACTTTTTCTGTGAGGGGATGCTTCAGAATTAATTTACGTTAAAATCCCAGCATCCCTTTTGTCTACTCTCTCCTGCTAGCCTATAGCACCTCACAAGCCCAAGCTAACATTAGCGTAGCAAAAAATAAAATTTGCTAGCACTATCCGAACTATCAAGTTTTGATCCAGATTCCAGGTCAGATCATGAAAATGAAAACGTTATTAGATCCATTCCTCTACAAATGGAGGATTTAGAATCAGAGATTTTGGCCCCGCCCATAGCAGTTGCTGCTCTACAAACCGGAGCTTTTTCGAACCGCTGGTTTTCATTTGATCCATCACGATTTGAATAAGACAGTTCTAATCTTACATTATTTTATAGATGTCTTCTATTATGAGAAAAATGTTAGAAGAGCATGATAAAAACATGATTTTTATTTATAACCCTATTTTTTGGCAGATCGTTCACACAAGAACGTCAAGAATAAAATATAAAACACGGCTCCTCCACCATTCAGAAGCTTTGCTAAGTTGACATCAGACAAACAAACAGAACAACAAGGTCCACACAATGTAGTAGACCTAAAAGAATTCGACCAATCAGTAACTCAGTGGAATAAAATACCAGCGCACCTAAAATTATGCAAAAACTTAAACAATTTTTGCATGGAATTGTAACTATTTAAAAAAACAGATATATAGGTATAGAGGTATATTTTAAACGTTTTTGTGTTTTTTTCTCAATCTCTCTTGTTTTTGTAACCCTTTCACTCTCCTTGGCTTGTTTACAGTAAAAGTGGGATCATCTGGACCCCACAAGACAGCGCGCTGAACTTTTTTTTATCATAATCTTTGAGTTTTACTAATGTCCATGGCATAAGTATGCCTAATTCTTAAGTAAATAAGTAATAAGAAAACCTTATGTCTACCGGTTGGCTCTCACGCTGGTCCATTCGGACATTTGGCGCTTTCGTGGATGCCATTTCCATCCCCACCCCTGAGGATGTTTTAAAACTGTTTTGACAGGTACGGCTACTTTTTCCCTCCATTTGGGTTTTTTCCTTGAGGGCATTCTGCCCACACGCTGATTGAGATGGTGGTAGGGGCGGTAGAGGCCCACCCCTACCACCATGACAACACATTCTCACTCCCAACTTTTATAAGTTTGGATGTCTCCAATTCATTGTTTTTTTTTTTTTTGCGGGGTGGTTGCTCCCATTAAATTAGGGGTCCCCAACCTCTGGGCCGCAAACCGGTACCGGTCCGAGGGCTGCTTGGTACCAGGCCTATAGATAGGGAAAAAATGCATTATGGTAAATTGGGGGTCCCCAACCCTCGGGACACGGCCAGTAACATGACACGGACCAGATCTCTAACTCGGTACCAGTACCGTAATACACAGTGCACCGGTGCCCTAACCCGGCACCGGATGCAGTACCGGACCTGAACCCGTACCAGATGCGGTACTGGGCACAGATCAGACACGATACCTGACACGAACCAGTACCAAATGCACTTCCATGCGTGAACCAGACACAGTACCGAGCATGAACCTGACACGGTACCAGACCCGAACCGGTACCAGATCAGGGACCAGGCACACACCACAAGACACGGTACCGGACACAAACCAGTACCAGATGCGGTACCGGGCATGAGGCAGACACTTTACTGGACCTAAACCAGTACCAGATGCGGTACCAGGCGTGAACCAAACGCATGACCTTACCTGAACCAGTACCAGATGTAGTACCGGGCATAAACCAGACACAGTACCTGACACGAACCAATACCAGATGCAGTACCGTGTGTGAACCAGACACAGTACCAAGCACAAACTAGACAAGTTACCGGACCCAAACCAGTACCAGATGCGGTACTGGGCACGAACCGGACATGTTACCGGACGCGAACCAGTAACAGATGGGTATCAAGTCTGAATTGGATTCCGTACTGGACGTGATAAGGTACCGGGTTAGGGTATCGGTACTTGACCTGGCCCGACGACCAGTCCACTTTGGTACCACATCCCAAAGGTTGCGGACCCTTGATTTTATGAAATGGACCTTTGGAGACCCGGTTCAGGCTGTAGACGTCTGTCCTCCAACATCTCCAGAAACCGACAACGGATATTCCATCGATTCTCCGAAGGGTCGTTATTTTTTTCCGTCGCCTTGGCAACAATGGAATTGACTTCATAAAACAGAGCAAGAGGCCTGACGTTCTTCACTCCACCTGCAGTCATAACAGACACGACAGTCATTGTCCGTTAAACGAGGCGAACGTCTGCGTATCTGCGAACACACACACAGGTATTAGCCGTAATTTCATCAGGCCGGGGAAGCGTCTGAGCTCCCGATAACGCCGCGGACAGCTCCGCTGAGAGCTTGTTATGTGAATTGGCGGGATCTCCTGCCAGGCGCCTCCTTTGTTGGTTGTGAAAAGAGTTTGATAAGCAGGGGCAGCGAGAATCATCCGTGGAGAATGAGGAGCTGGGCAGGGAGGTGGTGGTGGTGGGGGGCGGCGCGGTAAGACAAAGGCGAGGCCATAAAGCCGCGCCGCGGCGCTGATTGGTCCCCCCACAAAGTTGATGGCGTTCAATGTGGTTCCTGTTTTTAAGAGCGAGCGCGCCCGAGTCTTTATCAGTGCTGGTGTTGTCCCCCCCCAGCACACGCTGTGTTGTTGCTCTTTGAAGCTCACAGTGGAGATTCAAAGGCTCCTGCTGCTCCCCAAACACAAACCAAAAGGTAAAAGGATTTTCTTTCATGGATTCTCCTTTTTTCTCTTTGCGAAACAGCAACGTGTGAACTTTACTCATAGAGGGATTTAAATACCTCGCAGTTTTTTTGTTTAAAGTTTTGCAAAATAGACATTAGATTAAATATTTAAAGAGACGTGAAACATCTGTATTGCTCGGCCATAGAAAATAGAAAATTCTTTCCTCTGGATTAGAGTTTCAATGACAAACTATTGGTGTCACTCGGTTCTCCTGGATCTACAGGAGACATAAATACATTCTGGAGTGAAGAAGATGATCCAGCCGTCGTGTTTATTTTTTTATCTAAACATGACTATAATTGGTAAAAAACATTATTTAGAGGCCTGGTTTCCTCCTGCGATTGGACGCTAAAAACCAATATTCTAGATAGAAAATCGAGAAAAATTAACCACGATTTTATTACAACACTGCACACTATAGATATATTTCTAAAAATATTGATTAGAGTTTGTAATTATGCCAATTGAAAATAAATATTTTTTACACATTAACCAGCTCCATAATTTACTCACTGTAAAAATAATATATATATATTTTAATCAGCATGTACATAAAGTTCATTTTTAGTGTAAAATCTGACGTTCTAACATTGGAATCAGTTCGAAATTCTTTCCTCTTGAAACCATCCTCTACTGTTCATTTAAGGGAACTGCAATTTTCTGCACTTTTTTTTTCTTCAAATTTTTAGCCTGGAAGTTGGAGATGAAAAACCCCTGAGACTAATCTTTACAAACAAATAAAATAAAATAAAAGGAAATTTTGTTGTTGAAACTGTTTCTGAAACTGTTTCCAAATTTGTCTCTAAACCTGATTCTGAACTTGTTGTTGAAACTGTTTCTGATTTGGTTTCTAAACCCTTTTTCTGAACTATATTCTGAACTGGTTTCTGAAACGGTTTCTAAATTTGTTCCTCAACCTGATTGTAAACTGGTTTCTGAATATATGTCTGAAACTTTCTGATTTGTTTTCTAAACCCTTTTTCTGAACTGGTTTCTGAAAGTGTTTTCTAAATCTGATTTGGAGCTTGTTGTCGAAACAGCTTCTAAATTGGTTTCTATACAATTTTTCTGAACTAGTTTCTAAATCTGTTTCTAACCCTGTTTCTGAATCTGTTTCCGAATGTGTTTCTAAACCTGTTTCTGAACTAGTTTCTGAATCTGTTTCCTAATGTGTTTCTAAACCTGTTTCTGAAACTGTTTTCTAAAGTGGTTTCTAAACCTTTTTTTTAAATCTAGTTTCTGAACTGGTTTTCTGGAACTGTTTTTGAACCTGATTCTGAAACTATTTCCGAATGTGTTTCTAAACCTGTTTCTGAAACTGTTTCTAAACTGGTTTCTGAAACTGTTTCTAAATTTGTCTCTAAACCTGATTCTGAACTTGTTGTTGAAACTGTTTCTGATTTGGTTTCTAAACCCTTTTTCTGAACTAGTTTCTGAACTGGTTTCTAAATTTGTTCCTAAACCTGATTCTAAACTGGTTTCTGAATATATGTCTGAAACTTTCTGATTTGTTTTCTAAACCCTTTATCCGAACTGGTTTCTGAAAGTGTTTTCTAAATCTGATTTGGAGCTTGTTATCGAAACAGCTTCTAAAATGGTTTCTATACCATTTTTCTGAACTAGTTTCTAAATCTGTTTCTAAACCTGTTTCTGAACTAGTTTCTGAATTTGTTTCTGAATGTGTTTCTAAACCTGTTTCTGAACTAGTTTCTGAATTTGTTTCTGAATGTGTTTCCAAACCTGCTTCTGAACTAGTTTCTGAATCTGTTTCCGAATGTGTTTCTAAACCTGTTTCTGAAACTGTTTTTTAAAGTGGTTTCTAAACCTTTTTTTTTAATCTAGTTTCTGAACTGGTTTTCTGGAACTGTTTTTGAACCTGATTCTGAAACTATTTCCGAAACTGTTTCTAAACCAGTTTTTTTAAACCTGTTTCTGAACGGATTTTTTGAAACCATCCTCTAGTTTTCATTTGAGGAACTGCGATTTTTCTCCTCTTCTTTCAAATTTTAAGTCTGAAAGGTTGAGATAAAAAAATAAAAATAAAAAACCCAGTACCAAGACTACTAGTCCTAAAACCAAAAGTCGATGTTATATTTATGTAAATGATGTTTGTGTTTCTGCCTTGAATAGATTCTTCCACCACTCTGATAAAAGATAAACCTCCATCTTGCCCTTTCTCCGCTGCACGTGGGCAGCAGCTTCTCATATGCTGCACTTTTCTGAGCATCAGTCTGCCACCTGTTAGCTTCTTCTGCCTTTGCGCTCTCATATTTCTGCATTATTTTGAAGATGAGAAGCCTTCAGTCTGTCAGCACAGCTGCTTCTGACGATCCCAGCTTCGCCGTCGGATTCCTGTGTGATCGCTGAGTCACATTTCTGCAAATGCGTCTCGTTCTGACCATCTGGATTCACTGCCAAGTGTTTTTATTTTCATTGCTCCTCTGGTGGCAGCTTGTTACAAGCAGATTCACACCATCTCTGTCTGTGCCGCCTGCTGTCATGATCCGCAGAAAACAGCTTCCTGCCGGCCGGCTGCTGCTGTGCAGCGGTTTGACTGACGTGTTTCTCTGGCAGAGGCGCCTTCGGTCCAGCTCCAAAGAGTCAAACGCTGAATAATATCAAATGTTGGCTTTGCTGACAAACACTGGACTCCTGTGTTGAGATGCTTCTGCTTCCTTATGCAGGGAGAATGAGGTCCTGAAGGTCCAGCTGAAGAAGTATGTGGGCGCCGTGCAGATGCTGAAGAGAGAAGGAAGCCCCGGCAATGACGGTAAGACACATTTATTCTCTTAGTCCAGACATTGGAGGTCCCTCCACAGGAATGCAAACACACGTGATAACTCAGGGCTGTTTAAAGGGAAACAAAAGAGGCAGAAGATGGAAGATGGAGAGCGAAGTTCTTCCTTAGAGGAGAGAGGGGCGTGTGTTTGTTGATCGTAAGGCTTTTTAGACCTTTGTCGGATTATTGTTTATCTGCCTGTTTTAATTTTTTTTTCTGTAATGAATTTTAAAAATGGCCCCTTTACTTTGAAGTTTACATTCATATTGATTAAAAAAAAGGATTCTTGAAGAGTAAAGTACTTTTTTTTTTTTACATGTAATTGTTTTGAACCAGAATAGACCATCCAGGACTCTGTACAAGTTCCTAATCCAGATCCAGTTTTACCTTAAATCACTTCGTAGACTATTTGAAACGACCTGTTTCTGAGCCTGTTTTTAAATCTGTTTCTAAACCTGTTGCTGAAGCTGTTTTTGAACATCTTTCTGAACCTGCTTCTAAACCAGTTTCTGAACTAGTTTCAAGACCTGTTGTTGAACCGGTTTCTGTGGGTGTTTTTGTTTTTTTGCAGGTTTCTAAACCTGTTTCTGAGACTGTTTTCTAACCTGTTTTGAACCGGTTTTTCAACTGGTATCCGAACCTGTTTTCTAACTTTTTTCTGAGCCCTCTTTCTGAAATAGTTTCGAAGCATGTTTCTGAACTTGTTGAAACTGTTTCAGAACCTGTTTCTGACCTGTTTTAAAAATGTGCTTCTGAACTCATTTCCAAACCAGTTTTTGATCTGGTTTCTGAACCATTTTTTGAACTTGTTGCTGAAATTGTTTCTGAACTGGTTTCTAAATAGCTTTTGAACTTGTTTATGAACCCTTTCTGAACTTGTTGCTGAAACTGTTTCTGGTTTCTGACTATATTTTTAAACTTGTTTCTGAAACTGCTTCCAAACCTGCTTCTTAACGACTTTCTGAACCAGTTTCAAAACCTGTTTATGTACCGGTTTCTGTGGCTGTTTTTTTGCGGGTTTCTAAACTTGTTTCTGAAATGGTTTTCTAACCTGTTTTTGAACTTGTTTATGAACCTGCTTGTAAACCAGTTTCTGAATCTGTTTTAAAACCTGGTTCTGAACTGGTTTCTGAGGACGATTTTTTTTTTGCTAGGTCTGAACTTTTTTCTATACCTGTTTTTCACACCAGTTTGTGGACCTGTTTTTTAACTTGTTTCCAAACTTTTTTCGGAACTTGTTTCTGAACCTGTTTGTAAAACTCCTTCTAACCTTTTTTTTTTGGAGACATTTACGATTATGTTTTCTAAGTCTGTTATTTTTTCAATCATTTTTGAACCTGTTTCTGAACTTGTTTCTAAACTTTTTTCTGAACCGGTTTCTGAGCCTGTTTCTGAACCGTTTTCTGAGCCTGTTTCTGAACCGGTTTGTGGGACGAATGTAGTTCTGTCGGACATATTGGGTCCAGATGTTCTTCTACAGGTCTGATTTTATGTGTATGATTTGTTGTTTTGCATCTTTTCTTGATTCTCAGCAAATCCATAAATGGATCATAAAACTCATAATTCAACAACAAACAAGTAAACTTGCTCGTTTGGGTAAAACTTGTTAATTTAAACGGCAATATTCCGGGCTGTGGAGCAGCGGACACTGCGATAGCCTCTTCTGGTCACAGGTTAGAGCCCAGCAGTTGGTTAAAGGTTGGTTCCTGTTCCATCCTCTTGGTTTCTGGCGGTTTTTGAGCCCAGATCTGGTTTGTCTTGAGGATGAAAAAGCCTCAAAGCTGGCGGGGAAAGCGCTCGCGGGTTATCGGCGAATCTCCGCTCGTCTCCACAAACGGTGACAAATGTGTTGCGGCTGGTCTCTCTGGAGGTTTGGCTGTTTGTTTTCCTCTCTTGTTTCACGGCAGTCATTATCCTGCTCGCTCAGGTTTCATCATCTGTACCTTTTTCTGATTCTCTCTGTGCGTCCCGGCAGGCTCGGTAAGCCCCTCCCCTCTGCGGCGCCTAAATGATTCCTTCCTCCTCGCCGCTGTCTTCTCCTGTTAATGATGCGCCTCTTTTTGTCATGCTTTGATGTTGTCGACCTCGGCGTTGCCAGAATAACGCCTGAGCGGCTTAGGGTGAGCTTTAGTCCCCCTCTGTCTGATGATAGCTGTGCAGATGTCATCAGTGAACGCTCCTCCGGCGCCGTCAGAGCCACGACTCCCCACAAAAGATGCATTCTGCCTTTCAGAGGCCTGACGAGCTCTGCTGTTGTTGTTGTTGTTGTTTATGAAGGACTGCCCCCACCCCCCACCCGCTCAGACGAGCGCCGCTGCTTGTTTTACTGTTTGTTCCTGTTATGAATGTTGATTGAGGTTCATATTAAATGCATGAATCCAATTAGGAAATCTGCCGCTGAAGGGGCTTGAACATGTACTTAACGTGTCAAATTAGTTTTGCCCCAGTTTGTGGAGCGTTGGCGAGAGTTCACAGGAGTGTTCTAATAAGGTGTTGAGAGGCGCCGCTAACCCAAGCACAGAAGACGAGCGCAGGAGCGCGTGTTTTCTGCACAGCAGAGCAGGAAAAGGACGAGTCTCACGGGGGAAACGGCGCCGTTCATTAAAAACAATCACATAAACAAACGCTTACATAACCGTAAAGGTACAAACGGACACAGCGAACCTGCTCGGTCCTCCAAAACGGACATGCGGAGATCCAGTTGTAGGATTTTTAACCTTTTATTTGCATCTTCCTGTTTTGTGAACTCTAAAGTAAAGAACAATTAAACTGTTTATTTTTAATAAGACTTAAAAACCAAAAAAGATACGAGAAATGATGACATCACAGCAAGAGAAACCGTCAAAAGAATGAATGGAGCTAAAATCGCTTAATAAAAAAAACACACATGTTCAAATTCAAATTAAACTTTATTTATACAGCACTTGTCCTGCTACAAAGCATCTCAAAGTGCTTTTCACAATAAAATAAATAATAGAAAAATAAATAATAAATAATAAATAAAAAATAAATAAAAAATAAATAAAAATAAATAAAAAAATAAATAAATACACATAAAAAACCCAGCACACATACACATCCCACCAGTACAATCCAATCAATTATCAGTAAAAGTTTATAAAATCAAATTAAAACATGTTGACATGTAAACACTACAACAACAACTTTTGATCAAGCAAACTTTATGAATTTCTTACATGCCACCAGGTTAAGTCTACAACCACAAGTGAAGTGTTGTTAACCTTTGACCTCAGGAAGTGACCGCCTTCTCATAAAAAATCACCTTTAGTACACATTTACAGTTATGATCTATCGCCTCCCAACTCCTCGAGCATCATTCAGAAGCTACATTTGGAATGTAGATTTTATATAGCGCTAGTATGGCGAGTTAGACAAAATGGCCGGCGTTCCCTTGTTGCTCGCATATTTTTAATCAAACTATTGTGAACATTTAATGGATGAAGCGTTGAATCAAACCGAATGAAACAATATTACATATGACATGAACATACAGTATTAAGAATGTGGTTGTGGTTAACAAAAATCTCTGTTGCTAAGGAAATCCAAAATTTTACTTTTGCTTATTCTTCCAAAAAATACATAAATTTGTTTGTCACTCTAAGGCAACCAAAAAAAAAAAAGGTTGCTATGGAGATAAAACCTACATAAAAGCCGGCAGTTTGAAAAAAGTGTTATTTCATGAATGTTTCACATGCAGCTCTGACTGGGGGAAGGGTGAGACGGGGGAGGGTAAGGAGCGGCCGCTCTGCCAGTGGGGGTGGGTCTAAAAGGGGCGAGGTCCAGAGTGCTGGAATGTGTCCAAAGGGAGTTTTGAAATTATTATGGGATGACCACAAGACCTTTTTCTTGGCGGCCATGTTGTGTGTGAAATTTGCCGTTTTTCCCTTTTTCCCGCAACACCTGGGAAAAAAAAACCTTTTGATTGTGGAAGCTTTTATGAAATTTCTCACATGCCACCAAGTTAAGTCTACAACCAGACGTGGAGTTTTGTTAACCTTTGGACATTAGGTACAGACCGCCATCTTGAAAGTCCCAAAAATCACATTTAGTACTACTAGCACAGTAAGCTAGCAATAAAGTCGCCTCCCTGTTGCTCGTGTATTTTTTACCAGAATATTATAAAAATGTAATGGATGAACTTTTGAATCAAGCCGAACGAAACAATATTACATATGACATGAACACATTAAGAATGTGGTCGTGGTAAACAAAAACCTTTGTTGCTAAGGAAATCCAAAAATTTACTTTTGCAGATTCTTCCAAAAATTACATACATTTGTTCCTCACTCTCAGGCGACCAAACAATAAAATGGTTGCTATGGAGATAAACCTACAGAAAAGCCGCCAGTTTGAAAAAAAGTGTTGTTTTTTCCATGCCACATGTAGCTCTGACTGTGGGGGAAAGGTGAGGCGGGGGAGGGTAAGACGGGGGAGGGTAAACGGCGTGGAGTAGCTGCTCAGCTAGTGGGGGTGAGTCTAAAGGGGGGTGGAAAGCACCTGCAAGCCATACAATGCCCCCTATGGCTTTAATTTTAGTTTGAAAACTGCTTTTAGCTCTAAAGATGTCTAGAACTCCATGTAGACAAGGACCAAGATGGACAATCTTCTCAAACGGCTAATTAGCATCTACGATTAACTAAGTTCTGATCACTTTCCATTTGTTTTTGAATTATTTTTTTTATGTGGAGCAGCTTTATCCTTCGCCTTTTTTCTTTGAGCTTCACTCATGTTGTAGAGTGAAATAAAGGTCAAATAGATCCACGGTTACACTGAGCAGATCCAGAAACTCCTAATATAAAACATCCCTGATAATTTTTGTCATTAACTATTTAAATAGTAATTATAAAAGTAAGTTGTTTTCTATGTGATAAATACATGAATCTGTAACTGGTCTTTTCTGACCTCCAGAAGAGCTCCATCTCGTTGGTCTCCCCTTGACAGAGGAAACTTCCTCCATGTTTTTCGGGTATGTAGTGTGAGACTCTCCGAGTTTAATTCTGCGCTCTTTTCTTACACCGAATTTCATCATGTTCAGGCAGCAGAACAAACCTGTGTGGCCCTGCTTTTATTTTCAAAAACAAAAAATAATTCATAGAGTCTTCAATACTCCTGTTGGTGTCTGCTTTGCAGCATAAATCAAAAATCCTTTTTGTTTTGCTGAATTCATTCTAAACAATTGATCAAAACCAAAACCCTGAATCTGTTTTTTTTTGTCTGTTTGAAATAGTTATTATATTCAATAATGTAATAAATCCTAAAGAGACAATAACAAACATATTTTTTAAACCTGCACTTCTGAGACAGTGGTACAGTTGCCCAGCAAGGGGCAGTGTGTGCAAGAAAGATGCTAACAGATAAAAATGAACATGTAAACACTGAAAACTAGACACTTAAAAAGATGAATCACATCTCTGGTTCCATCAGAAACATATTTTCCTTTTGATGGTCGCCACCTTCCAGTTCCCCTGCAAAAGTTCTGCAAAAGACCAAAAAGTGGGATGGAAGTAGTGAAAAGTTTTCTTCAGTGATCCTATCAGATATTTCTCACATGTCTCACACTTTTTGATGTGAAACATCATTATTCAGGTTCTGGAAAGCAGTTGACAGGAGAAACACTTGAGTGACACAAAAGTGAAACCCCAAAACTCATGCAACCAAAGTGAAATCCTCTGCAAACACGCAGAGACGTTTTTAAGTCTCAACAGTCACATCCCGGATGATGGAACCGGGAACTTACCTCATTGGGTTCTTAGAGTCCAGCAGACCCTCATGGACGTTGGTGTTTATTAACTAATCAAGGACTTGCTTAAGCCTCAGAGTTATTGTATATCTTATGCTACATTCACACCGGGTCCAAGAGTGCGCTAAACAGGCATTCTTGAATGGTGTTCACACTAGTCAAGAAGGGAGGGGCTTCCTCTTTTTGCTCTTTTCCTACTATTTGCTACCACATGTTCGCCCTCTACAGTTGGAAGAGGGTTGATGCAAAATGTTGAAGCGATATAAATCTCCTGAATCTTGCTCCAGGATATTTCTCTGACAGCTCTATTCCGATATAAGAAAGACTTGATGTTAGGGTTGCATGAAATGAGGGAATCTATGAATACATCATGCCGATTTACCCGCTACTGTTTTCTTTAAACAAAAGTCAGCATAACTTAACCTCCATATGACCCACGTCTTAGTAGTCGGACAATCACCATAAAAGGGCTCCATTTGATTGGTCAAATGTGTACACACCGGTCATGTGTGATGTGTTCAAGAACACCCTGAAGGTTGGGTTTTTGAACGCGCTTTTGGCATAGTGGACTGTCAGAACTCGATACTAGCGCAGGAGCTCACAGTTGGAAAAGGCCTGATATGAAATGTCAAAGCCGTAAAAATCTCGCCAGGCACAAACCACAATGATCAATTTCTCCTTCATGAACACTTTTCATAAACAGTTGGTACTTCCATGTTTTGAAAAGGACGCCATCCATATGTCATATTCACCACCAAATCTGAGTCCCTGATTGGTCAAAGTTCAACTGGTTTAACTTTTGACGCATGCTGAACGTTTTAGTACATAGTCTGAAAACTGACTGGCGTAGAAACGCATTTAAGGGCTGGGAATCTCAGGGTAGAACAGGTGTGAACGTAGCATTAAGGGCCTAATTGGATTTGTTAGATGCTTCATTTTTTTAGCATCTGTGTAAACACTTAAGGCAACAATTTATCGTAGTTTGGGCTGTCTTTTACGATACGTGTACCGTACAGGCTGATATCGCAATGACGATAAATTTGCGTTTTCCTACTAGATGTCATAGAAGCCGCCCAAATACAAATTTCTCCTCAATGATCAATTTTGTAAACGGACAATACTTCCGTGAATGGAAAGGAACTATCCATTAGTCACTACCAAGAAGAGTCCTTGAATAGTTAAATTCAATTCTTTTGTACGTAGTGCCTGAAAACGGTCTTAAAAATGGCTTGAATGAGAGAATTTTTAACTCTTTTTTAAATTTTTAACTCTTAAATACATATTTATTCATTGGAAGTGGATACATACATGCGCACTCCTTGCTTGCAGACTCTTGAAATGAGGAAATTAGACAGTGTCGTTTGTGTGGACATTGTAAGGACGTCATATGAGTACTACGTATCACTTGCACATGAGTGCATGGGATGTTCAGTCCGTAAGGGACCAGTATTCATACCTTACCAACAACTACCGTGTGGCGTAAGGACACCAAACGACAGCATCACCCATATGTCATAGGTGTGTCCAACTTCCAGTATCCTTACATCCCGATACTCTGACCACGACCATGACCACGGTACACTCCAGTTTCATGAAGATTCTTGAGAAGGCTACACAAACCACAAGGGAACTGCACATCAGATCCAGCCGCTCCTCTGTACAACCCTCCATGGACTTGGAAAACCCAACAAACCGTCACATCCATATGGTCAACTCCCCATTCAGGTGTTTTGGACTTTAACGCGATCATCTCCTTTGATTGATTGCATTCTAGGTCCTGGGAGGAGTTTGGTTGGGGTGGATTGTTTGCCTTCTTCATTCTAGTTCAGGGGCTTGGACTCCCCTGTTCTAGATGATTGAACTATTCAAGGTTAATGACTGGACTGGAAATGAGGGAACTGACTGGAGGATGATCCGGTTTTTGGTCTCCAGAGCTTTGCCTCCAACAGGTGACCGACTGACGCTTGTCTCCTCGTGAGAGAAGATCCCCTGAACACATAGTGGCTCTCAGCTCCGCCCTCCAGGACGGCTGATTGCTCCTCACGGTTGGCTGAAATTGCCCTGCAGAGCTGGAGGTGAAAAACGATGGTTCTGCCAGTGGCAGATGAGGCGCTGGAGTTATTAACCTGTTATCTGCTGGCTGTGGGACGCTGATGACACTCGAGGAGATCGATAACGGATCAGAGAGCTGTTAGTCTGGCTGAATGAAATTCCCTCCTTTTGAGTGCAGACTTTAGTGGTTTGCTCTATTTCTGTGAATTCAACGCCTGAAACAGAGAAACTTTTCCTCACTTTTGGAAGGGAAACAAACTCTTTAATTTATTTTATTTATTTATATAGCCCAATATCACAAATTCAATTTGCCTCATTGGGAAAGAGAAGAATCTTCTTTAGAGAAGAATCAAAAACATATAATAGTTATATTTAAATGTGTGTAATTTTGCATTTTTTCCTCCGTTTTTTCTTCCATCATTACATATATATTTAAAAGAAGTCAACATATTTCACTAATTGATATTGAAGGAATTAATGAGAAACATCGGAGGAGAAAGCTATGAAAAATAGCAAAAATCAACAGTAAAATAAAAAAAAAGCATTTTTTCAAATGTATTCTAAAGTTATTTATTTAGTTTTTGTACAATTTTGCATCTGATTTTGAATTGTGATTATTTGCAAATAATAGGTGGCTGACAAATACTGTAACAAAAAAAAATCGCGATTAATTTTTTCCAGATTTGTGATTAATTAGTTAACTTTTTTTTAAAAATTGATTTTAATGATAATAATAATAATAAAAAATTGTTTGGCGCCTTTCTTGGAACCCAAGGTGCTGGACATAAAATAAATAAAAACAACAACAAATAATAAAACAGCATTAAAATTTCCATGAGTATTGGCCCTAATATTTTATTTTTTGAAATCGGACCAACAGTGAAGCATTTAGGTGATTTTACTGTCTCTACTGAGCCGTATCTCATTGTTTACTGCCCTTTCCAATATGGCGTCGCTCTTTACGTACATTGAGGCCGGTGTAGCTGATATGACTCCTCCTCCTCTTCGTCTTCACCATCAGCGAATAAAGTTTTCCGTATTTCGACTCTCGTTCCACGCCCACCTGCTTCCTCCCGCGCCGCTCCGGCCTCGGCGTACGTGTTTAATTTGCGCGTCCATAAATAAAGCCTCTGCGGACGGCAGCTTATTCATCCGCGGCGCAGAAATGGATTACGTGGCCGTTTAAAACCCAATAAGCTTCCCTCGCCGGGGCCGGGCCTCTCCTGCCTCCTGTGACAGCCAGCGGCCTAATGAGTGAATGAAAGGCATTTGTCACTGCCGCCGCCGTAATAGGAGCGTGTAACTTATTCATTACACACATGATGTGCGCGCGCTGGGCTCCACTTTGCCCTTGGCCTCGGGGAAGGAAGATGAGCTGTTTTTAAGGTGCGGTGGCGGCGGCGGCGAGGCTCGGGCCGTCGTTGCTCCGCGCGGAGGAGGATTCTCATTACTCCTTACAAACGAGCGAGTCGTGGGGTTAATATGAGGAAAGCTCGTCACCGCGAGCAGAGGGGAGCTGTAGAGTAATTAAACCAATGTGTGTCGGTACCAGAACAAACCTGCATAGGTGCGCACTTTCCCGCCACATTTGTGCAGTCTGCTTTAACTCCTGCCCCCCTCGAGTGAACGTGGGAGCGAACGGACGCCTGCGAGAGGCCGAAATTAAAAAGTGCCTCAGCGACTGTAGGTGGTGTGTACTGTAAGTTATTTACGTCCCGCTTGGACCACTGTAAAAGAGCAAATAATGAGTCACTCTCAATGTGAATTGAGCTTAATTGAGCCCACACATCGGCGCCGAGAGGAGACGCCAGGAAGCAGCGCGCGTTGTTTAGCCTTTCAGATCCTAATCCAACAGATTGGACGTGTTTACCAGCCCAAAGGTGTCAGGAACTCTCATTTATTCAGCAGAGGGCGGTCTGCCCGTGGGTGGAGATGACAATTAATCCAGCAGATGCTATTTATTTACCTGGCAGAGGGGCCGCGTTGATATCGCCGGTTACAGGTGGGGCCAGGTGGTCGGCGTGGATTCACGCCTTTCTCAGGCCGTCCGCGGGGGGGCCTGACAGATTTCATCACCTGGACGGAACGGTGTTAATGAATATTTTAATCACCTCGCTCCACGCCAGAGCTCGCTCCTCCACCTTCAGCTGAGATGAAATATGGGACGGCGAGGAGGAGAGCAGACGGGGGTCTCGTCTGAGACTCCTCGGAGTCCAGAATCCTAAAACTCTAACGATGTAGCGGGATTTCAAAAGGTTTATGCGAACACAAGATTATCACTAAATATTAAATTTCTTTATTGACAGAAATGTGAATAGACAAAAACCCTACATACTTACTACACATAATTCTAGGTGTTTATCAGTGTATTTACACTTACAAAACTTGCTTTTTTAATGATTACCATAATTGATAACACCACTGATAGAGAAACCAAAGCGTCTTTTTCAGGTTTTTCTGAGTTTTTCTTCTGATCAATTTGAAATATGCCACGATTAGTCCACTAATCAATGACTGATCGACTATTAAAATAGTCGATCAGTCAATACTTTATATTATATGGAGTCAGTGTAGTAAAGTTTCGTAAAGTAATAGTTATAATGGCATTCTGCCAGTTTTTTGGCTAATTTAGGCTTTTTTTGTTTTTTAGGTTATTTTGGAGTTTAGCTAATATCTCAGCTACATGCTAACTATTTTGACTAATATAGTGTTTTTTCTGTTTTTTTAGGCTAATTTTGAGTTAAGCTAATATATCAGCTACATGCTAGGTTTTTTTTGGCTAATTCTTGCTTTTTTTGTTTTTTAGGCCGTCTTGGAGTTTAGCTAATATCTCAGCTGCATGCTAGCTGTTTTGGCTAGTTTAGGATTTTTCAGGTTTTTTTTGGCTAATTTGAAGTTAAGCTAATATTTCAGCTACAAGTTAGCTATTTTGGCTAATTTTATATATATATTTTTTTGTTTTTTAGGCTGTTTTGAAGTGTAGCTAATGTCTCAACTGCATGCTAGCTATGCTGGCAAATTTAGGATTTTTTTTTCATTTTTTTAGGCTAGTTTGGCATTTAGCTAATATTTTGGCTGGCTATCAGCTTCAGCGTTTTCAGCTTTCAGCACTAGCATCTTTAGCGGTGAAATTTATCTTATAGCATTCACACTAGCATTCTTGCAGGTAATGCTATTTATCTTATTTTTAGTTAGTTTAAAGCTAATGGTGGTTAAGATATGTATTTTACATCCAGTTTGCGCACGACCTGATTAGTCGGCTATGTAGATTCTACATACAGAACAGACATTCATTGATCGGATGCTGGAACTTCAACCAGTTCTTTGCTGCTAAAACTTGACGATACTGAACTTTGACCAATCGGATCTGGTAGTAACATGAAGGAAGCACCATTAAAAACATGATCACAAAGGATTAATTAATAATCATCCTTTTTCTGCCCAGCCGGAATTCTATGACACAAATATATTAGAATAGAGCTACAAAAGTGCTTTGACATTTCCCATCAAGCCTCTCATTCCACTGTAGGTGGCAGACATTTGCTAGTAAACAGTAAATAACAAATGAAGAAGAAGCCCCTCCTTGCCTGTCTGCTGTGAATATCAGTGTTTATCAAACTGGCTCATTCATTAAAGCAAAAACAACCAAAATAAACCTTTTTACATTCTTATCTCTGTGACTAGATTCAATATTTCTTATGAGTTTACTGATGTAAATTTGATAAAACTCATTATTATGATCAAATTTAAGCGTGGTCCTTTTTAATTGACAGGCGGCCGCCATATTGTTAGCTCTACAACAGCCCTACTGAGCACGCTCAGACGACTGACGAGTGTCTCTTTTCTAGAACGGTTCGTTTGAAGACTTCTCTTGACTGGGTAACACTTTTGAGGGGGAGGGGTGCAAAACACTAAATATAATCTTGACAAAGGTAGTTAATTCATTTGTTTAGCTTGTTAGCAGTTTATTAGACAAATAGACAAAATATAGATGTTAATGTATGTTAGAAAACCTTATTCGGCTCGATGTGCTAATAAATGTCTTATTAGCGCTCTAGAACACATTAATGTTTGTTAATGTCTTAATAAAGCTTGTAAAAGAATCTTATTATAAAGAGTTATCCTTAACTGGAAGATTGATTAATCAACACAGCCTAACACGCTTAAATTTGCAGCAGTAACTATAGAAGATCTACACTCTTTAGTCTTCTTCATAAATATAAATATCTAATCTGATTACTATAAATACGTTGATAAAATTATGTCTCTCTGATTTTATGAACTATTCTGATGTTTTTTACTCATTGTATCCCTCCTAACATCTGAAGATCTGCACTTTGAGAACATTTAAACAGAGTAATCAATCGATAAAATCAAAGAAATATGAGTTTTCTGGTGAAGCTTTTAGAAAATCTGGAACTTTTGCTGTAAAACGTTGATTCTAATTCCAAACAGAGACGCCTGTTGTCTGCTTGGAATCAATTGAAGACGTAACGACCACTCTCAAACATCGTTTTGACTCGCTAAAGTCCAGAAAAAAGAGTGAAATTGTTTTGTTTAGTGAATTGGGTTTAATGGCGGTTGATGTATTTTTAAGCGACTTGAAATCGTCCGTTCAGGAACCCGGTTGGTTACAGGGAGAACCTTAAGTCTGAAGAGGCAGAAGAAGCTTCCGGTCGGAGCATCTGAGATTCCCGTCTCCTCCTCGCCTCGGGCTGTTTTTGGACTGCAGCTCATGCGTGCTCGCATGCCTGCAGGCCATCGGCGTTTCTGTCCTCCTGAAGCCGCTCCGGACCACAGCGGCGGTGGAATGGAGCTCCTCTTAATTGCACAAACACACTTGCAGTTTTTCCTGTACCGTGTCCTCTGCAGCCTCGTCCGTCTTGAGAGTGATCATGTTTGGCCCGTCTGCCCTCCGGCCGGTGCAGGACGCCTCAGCCTGTCATTTACCGCCTGACTGCCTGAGATGATCAAGGCAGGGCGACGAGAACACATTTCAGTCTGCAGATGTTCAAAGCTGGGACTCTTGATGAAACCTGCTGGGACGCTCCCTGCTTGATTCCTCACCTTCCCCAGTCCCGGCGGAAGCTGGACGCTTCAGCAGCTCTGGTGGTTCGCTCCAATCAAAGTTGATCAGAGATGATGAGCAGCCAAGTCTGCATGGCGTCCCTCACACTGAGCCGATAATGAAAACGTCGTTTAGGGGTCCCTCCTCATGTCGTCGTTTCTGCTCAAACATAATGCTAGTGAGAATGCTTTTTGTGGAATGTGATCGCTGAACATGCTGAGGAAATTTACTGTAATGGTTGAAGAGATTTGTGGAAAATGCTAAAGCTATTTTCCAAAATGCTGAAGTTGCTAAATATCTAAAAGTTGCAAATATTGCAGAAAGTGCATAACAAATTTGAAAAATATCTTGAAAAATTGAAAAAATTGCAAAAAATGCATTAAAAGTTATGGACTCACAAGTAGCCCAAAACCTCAATAGATGACAGACCGGCTAAATAAGCTAAAACATTGCTAAAATGTTAGCTTAATTCATAGTTATTCCAAAAAACCTCAATAGATGCCAAATTAGCAAAAAAGTTAGAGTGTTGCTAAAATACTAGCTTAACTCAGAATTAGCCCCCAAAAAGCTAATTAGATGCCAAATTACCCCCAAAAGCTAGCACGTTGTTAAAATACTAGCTTAGCTCCATTGTAGCCCAAAAGTCATCAGTAGATGCCAATTAAACAAAAAAAGGTAGCATATTGCTAAAATACTAGCTTAACTCACAATTAGCCCCCAAAAAGCTAAGCCAAATTACCCCCAAAAGCTAGCACGTTGCTAAAATACTAGCTTAACTCCATTATAGCCCAAAAGACATCAATAAATGCCAAATTAGCAAAAAAAAAAGCTAGCACGTTGCTAAAATACTAGCTTAATTCAGAAGTGGCCTCAAAAAACTTATTTCACTGCCACATTAGCCAAAAAATGCTAGCACATTGCTAAAATACTAGCTTAGCTCCATTAGCCCAAAAGACATCAGTAGATGCCAAATTAGCAAAAAAAGCTAGCACAGTGCTAAAATGCTAGCTTAACTCAGAATTAGCCTCAAAAAACCTATTTAGATGAAACATTAGCCAAAAAATGCTAGCACATTGCTAAAATATTAGCTTAGCTCCATTGTAGCTCAGAAGATATCAGTAGATCCTAATTTAACAAAAAACTAGCACATTGCTAAAATATTAGCTTAACCAAAAGCTAGCCCAAAAAACTCAGTATATGTCAAATTAGCCAAAAACGTTAGCATATTCCAAAATGTTAGCTAAACTCAAAATTAGCCTTAGAATCCTCAGTAACATTGATGTCCTTAAATGCTGAACATGTTGATCCCAAACATGAATGTTTTATTTGCATAAATTTGAAAAAGGTCCCATTCATTTTCAATGAGGCTAGTAAATTTGCATAAATTGTGTAAAGTTCTAAAAACCATAAAACGCACAAATACCAACAGTACAAGCATAAACATCCTGAACCTGCTGAACGTTTTGATTACAAATCAAAAGTTGCAAAATTTTACCAAATTTTTTAACGATTTGAAAAGTTTCCCATAGACGTAACATTGGCTAAAAATGAGCAAAAATGGCGTAAATCTTAAAAAACATAACATTTGCGTAAATTTGGAGGGTTGTCGCCACTTTCAATAAAACATCTACGATTTTTTGGGCCTCCGTGTTTCAAACTCGAGTTCACTTGTAGCTACGCAGGTTTCTATGACCGTTGACATGATGAACAAATGTAAATCCTGATGCATTTCTCCTTCACTCTTTAGCACAATAAGAATCAACACAACCCCATTCTGTTGCCGTCGGTGCTTTTAAATTTGTTTTCATGCTTAATCCGAGAAATCCAAGTGAAACTGCAGCAGATGCTGCCCTATTTCCAAGAGTCAACTTTGACTAAATTGGTCGGAATGATTCTTATTACCCCAGACGGCTGATATCCGTGTGTTCTTGTTTCCACGGCGTCGTCGGGTTTGATTTTACATTTTATTACAGCAGATAAAAATGATCAGGAGCATCGAAACAGCCAAAGAGGTGTGTGACAATTCTGTTTGCTTAAACGGGTTTTCTGCACCTCTGAATGAATCAGAGTGCATGATGGGAATCGTTTTGTTGACAGATAAAATCACATCCCAGCTTTTAGAAAAAGTGAAAAAAATCAATTATTTATCTCCCCATTCTGATTAAACGACCAAAATAAATGATTAATTTAGACATTAATAAAGCTTTGAGTATATTTAAGGGCCTCTATACTTTTATATAGTCTTTTAGAATAAACTATATCTATATATAAGATCAAATATTACCTTTGGGACACAAAATAAAACAATTATTTATGCATATACAAGTTATTTTCATTAGACTTTATTCTACCTGGATGTAAGATGAATCGATCTCTGTGGCTCCGCCTTTCGCTCCTCGTGGGTGTGGCCTATTTCATGACATTATCCTTGAGCCTCAGCAGCACGTCTGCGTTTCTCCCACGAAAACATCCAAAGTTTTGCAAAGACGGATGTGCATAAAAGCTGAGCTAGCTCAGCAACAAAGTTAGCAGCTGAGCGACAAAGTTAGCGGCTGATCATTGCTAGAAAAGCAACAAAGTTAGCAGTAGATTAATGCTTGCTGAGTTGTGAAGCTAGCGGCTGATTAATGCTAGCTGGGCATTGAAGTTAGCAGCTGATCATTGTTACCTGAGTAGCAAAGTTAGCGGCTAAACACTGCTAGCTAAGAGAAGATACCAGCTGATCAATGCTAGCTGAGTGGCTAAGTTAGCAGCTGATCACAGCTAGCTAAGAGAAGATACCAGCTGATCACTGCTAGCTGAGCGGCGAAGTTAGCGGCTGATCGTCGTCAGTTTCACTTAGAATCTGCGTATTTTTTATTTTTATTTTTTTGCCTGGGGGGGGGCGCCTGCAGCGTAGACTCCTTTGGAAAGGGGCGGTTTTTACTCTGTGACATCATCTCTTGAGAACTCGCTCATTTTCGTGGGTATGGGAGGGGCTGGTTATCAAAAGGCTGGTTTTTAGTGGACGACTCAGAATTCCACGAAGGTTCTTTATAGTCAGAGTTAACCAGTATAATACACTTAAAACCTCAAAATGTTTATTTTTTATGGTATATAGAGCCTTTAACTAACATATAGTTAGTGAGTAGAAATGCTAAATAAATCCATATGACGGATTTTATTAATTCTTCATAATGCAGTAAGTAAGGTTGATTAATAAACATTGTTAGCTGCTTACTTATGCATTAAGTATTACACTTTTACATGCAAAGCTAGCAATAAAAGTGACCGTTGTTAATTTATTACTTCATTAATGCGTCATTATGCTCTAATTAATAATAACTAAGGAACTTTTATTGAGATTTTGCTCTTATTGTCTGAAATGCAGATTCTCATCAGAGACCAAGAGTCCGTCCTAAAATCCCCAAAAGTCTCTTTTCTATTTAAAAATGAGATAGAAGTCAACAAACAAAATCCGTTTGGGAATCTTTACAATTCTCCTTTCATGAATGAATCTGGAGTTTCTGCCTCTGAACTCCTAAAGTTACGGCGGTTCTTCTGCTCCCGACTCTTTTGTGATGACGATAGAAACACTTTGGGGGATCGCGAACACGTGGGAGTCTGTTTGGAGTTGATTATCAAAGACATTCGTGGTTGTTTTCTGGGATTAGAGCTCAAATATTCAGATCCACAGATAACGTCCACGCCGTTCCTACAGGAAACCCCGTTGAGTCTCACAGACGCGGCTGCAGCTCACCAGCAAACCAGCGGCGCTCTTATCGCTCCCATCGCCGCCTCGGCGAGCCATTTCGGCCCGTCCCCTCAGAGAACCGCCGCTCATGTGCGCTCAGCTCGCTAATGTGCTGTGCGATAACATGAACAACTTAATCCGGCTCCTGACACGCCGGATAGCAGCTCTCTGCTCCGCCTGAGGCCGCAGGCTTAAGAGGAGCGCAGGTGAGAGGGGTCAACGGCGTGGAGAACGGGGTCAAACGGGGCGGAGCCAAGGAAGGATATTTGAAAAGAATCGTTCTTTTTAACTGAAATTCTGTATATATTTTATGTTCATAATCATGTTTTTTGTTTTTGGTAATTTTTACCTTTTGTTTTGGTCGGATTTGTTGTTTTGCGTTTAGCTTTGATTAAGGAAAAATTAACCAAATAAAAGCAAAAACCTGAGAGTTTTCCCAGTTTAAGACCAATTTAAAAGGAAAATGTTAAATCGTTGTTGTAAATGTCAAAAAGTTTCTTAATTAGTTTTTTTTCACAGTTTCTTTCAAATTTGTATCTGTGCACAAAATAAAAGCCTAGCTTTTGGTTTTATTTTGAAAGGAACAGAAAGGGTGTCTAACAGGAACTTTGTTTTCTTGTTGTGTATTTTATTTATTAATGTGAGTTATGAAGCTCATAACTTAATGTCTCTGTTGGGAAAACTACGGTGGCCCTGAAGTACAAATCACAGCAACACAAAAACATCTTAAAGATTACAACGACAATTAAAAAAGTGAAGCAAATAATAATAAAAAAAAATCAAATAAAAATCAGAAAACATAAGAAATGTTCAGAGATCAAAATGAAACATTAAAGGTAGGAATTATGGGATGTCTCTGGTTGGATGATGTTTTATTCAAGCTGTGGTAAAGAGAACATTGATCAATCAGCGGTTTCTGCAGTGGGCGGGGCCAGAAGCTTAAAGACATTTTCTGTCAAATCTCATTATCCAATCAGTGACTTTTTAAAGTTTCTGCTTTTGTTTCATATTTTTAAATATTTGATTTTGATTTCTGGAAATTACTTTTGCTCTCAAAACTTTTCTGTTATGTTTAGTTTATTTTTTGTGTGTTTTGTTTTTTAAATGTTGGTTTCTGAAATGAATTCTTAAATTGTGATTAGTTTTTGTTGTTTGTTTCTTGTTGTTACTGTGATTTTGCATCGAATAATTGGTTGATTTGGACTTCAGGGCCACCGTAGAAAACGTCTCCAAAGCCTCTTCTCTAGAGTTTTGAGCCAGTTTACAAACAAACAAAAAAAAAACTTTAATTGTGACTTTAAATCTCTTAAATTGGTAAGAAAAAAGTCATAACTGTTGAACAAATAAATAAAATAAAGTCGTACATTTGTGACTTAAAAAGTCAGAGGCTAAATTTGTGAGTTTTTTCCGTAAATTTGCGTGTTTTAAAGTAAAAAAATTATTACTTTAAATCTAGTAAATTTACAAGAAAAGAAGTCATAAATTAATGAGAAAAAGTTGTAAATTAAGGATAAAAAGTAATAAAATAACAAGAAAAAGTCATAAAGTAACAATAAAAATGTCGTAAATTGACGATAAAAAGTCATAAATTAGCGATAAGATAGATATAAGATTGCGATAAAGTCATAGAACAATGAGAGAAAATGTCATAAAATAACAATTAAATATTAATAAATGAACAAGAAAAAAAGTCAAAAATCAACATGAAAAAAGTTTTAAATTAATTAAAAAAAATTAAATTAACGAGAAAAATTCTTAAATTAACAAGAAAAAAGTTATAAATGGGTGAAAAATTGTTTTAAAAAAATCATAAATTAGCGAACAAGAATAAAAGTCGTAAATTAATGAGAAAATGTCATACATTTATGAGAAAAAATATATAAATCAATAAGAAATAAATTCATAAATTTACCAGAGAAAAAGTAAAAAATGTACTAGATTTAAAGTCATAAATGTATGAGTAAAAACTTGTAATATTAATTTTTTTGGTGGCCCCAAGAATCCGTCGTTGGAAACTCCTTTGGCTTTCCAAAAGGTTTTTTTTGGATTTGTGTTTTATTTTTTCACATTTTTATTTCTAAAATGCAATCCTTGATTCACAAATTAGTAGTTTTCCTTTAGTTTTTTTAATTGTTGTCATGATCTTTAATATGTTTTTGTGTTGAGTGATTTGTTGATTTGGACTTCAGGGCCACCGTAGAAAACCTCTCCTTCAGCTTCTCTTTAATCCTTGTTTATGTGACATCTCACTCTGATCATTTTTTCCCTTCTGTTGAGTTTTTTATTTATTTTTTTTAAACACAGTAAGTCTGTGTATTTTTCTGCTGAATCTTTTTTTATATTTTCATAAAAACAGGTGCTTGTGGTGGATCTTCAGCTGCGACGTGTTTGGACTCAAATCTTCCGTCTTTTAGCAGCAGCATCAAAGATGTATTATTTGACAGATGACTTGATGGCTGCTGACAGGAGGTTGGATTCTTCTCTCGGCTTTTATCTGGTCAGAATCCAGCGCAGAGGGAGGAGTCTTCCTCTCCTCGTCCTCTGGGGGCGGGACTCACCTGTGTTCAGGTGTGAAGAGCTCCGATGTGTGAGCTGTAAAATCATCATGTTTTCCTTCCAGCCCTGAAGGAATCGAGCTCAGATCTGGAGTGTGATGAATGCGATTTGTGTGTTTGTCTTACATCTGATTGAGATATTAGTTGAGATTAGCGGCTTTAGGATTAATTCAATCTGCGGTTTGTTTTTAGGCCTACAGCTAAGCCCGTGCGTTTGAGGGGATGTCGTGTAGAATTTAATTACTGTTTTCCTATCGTTCTGTCATCAGCGCCGTTTCAGGGTCGCTTGTAAACACGGCAGACGCTCCTTTCTCCCGCAGCGTCACAACAACTTTTCATATTTGGTTGAAGCTCAAAAGACGCAGCAGAAAAATGTAAATGAACTGGAGGAGCGAGCGGAGATATTCAAACCGTCTGCTATCAATAATTCACGCTGCTTGTTCCAGAAAGAAAATGCAGCGTTTCACTTATTTCTGTGCGCCGACACGAGTCTGCACGGATTTCATTAAGACCTCCACCTACACTTTACTTCTGAAGCGATGAAGGACGGCGTCCACGTTTAGCCAACGTTCTCCTCTTTAGGTGATGAGATTAACAGTAATTCTAGAGAAACTGTTCTTAATAAAATTCTTTATATTTAGTCACATACTGAAGGGTTGACCTTCTGAGAAGAGCGGCTACATCTTCAAGAACCACTTCAATAAAAAGGTTTTTGTGGCAAATCAAGGACATATATGAAGAAAATTAAATGTATTTCTGATCATTTCTTTATTCATTTTGTTGTGAATCAGGAGCAAAAGAAAAATCTTTGTTAGAAAAAGGTCATATTTGTGACAGAAAATGCAGTGGGCGGGGCCTCCAGCTGCCAGCTCCGCCCCATTCTGCTCCATCCACTTGTAGACATTTGGATAGATCTGATATTGCTCGGCATTTTTGCTGCTAAGCTAGCAAAAAAGCTTGTAAACGGAGAACTCGCAGTTATGGGTGAAGGGAAGGGGGGTGGGGTCGCTTCACGCAACTTAGAGGCTAATTTCTAAAGAATTCTGCAAAAGTGTCCTAGAAAATGAAACATTTTTTTAAATTTTGGTTTAAAATATTATCGTCATAATGAGAAGACCACATGGAACGCTTTTAACCTCTTAAGACGTGAGCTAATATTTAAGCTAACCTTCTACAAACGTCTCTGAAGAAAGTATTTGAAACTATACAAAGTATACGAAGAAAATTCATCTCAAAATTTTATTTTTTAGTATTTTTTATTCAATTTGTTGTGAATCAGGAAAAGAAAAAATCTAGTTAGAAAAATATATTTGTGACAGAAAACACAGTGGGCGGGGCCACCAGCTCCCAGCTCCGCCCCACTTACAGACAAATAGATCTGTGAACGTCTTTGTTTTCCTTCCTCTCTCTTCTCCTCCTCTGCCCCCCCCTCCCGTCCACACTTCCATCTGAGCATTAATAAATCACTCAGACGATGTGGACGTTAAAGTCTCTCTGTACGTATATTTGATCGTTTCGGCGCCGGGACTCTTCTTCTGGTGACCAATAGAGCGTGGCGTTTGTGTTTTCGTTGTAAAAAGCAAAAGAGAGAGCCCTAAAAACTTCAGGAGTTCCTCTCCGGCTGCTCCACGCCGGGTGATGACGGCCTCTGAAGCTCGCGGCGCTCCTCGTCGGCGCTCCTCGTCGGCGCTCCTCGTCGGCGCTCCTCGTCGGCGCTCCTCGTCGGCGCTTGTTCTGAGGAGCTCTACAGTCTGTAGCAGCTGCTGCTGATTGAAACTCCTCTCCAGTGATTAGCAGCAATTTAAATTCGGTCCATGATGGAGCACTCATCTCCTGCATGATTGGCTCCCGTATTGATTAAATAACTTATTCAGGAAGTTCTTGAACTCGGAGGTTGAGTTAAACATCCTCGTGTTCGGGGCTTCAGTTATTTCATTAGAGATTCGGAAGCTCCGCTCCTCAAAGATGCAATCAACACAATCAGTTTGGCTGCAGTTTGAGGAACACAAACTTTGAAACTTTGATTGTGTAGTTTGACACGCCACCTTCAGATGGCGCTGTGGCCGGGTCTAAAGAGAGAAGTCAGAAAATTAAGAAGTGGAGCTAAAATACGGCAGTGAAGCTTATAAATTCTATGTTGGTGTTTTTCATCATGAATAGAAATATTTAATGTCCAGATTTGTCTTTTATTTGTACAAAAATCTGTGTTTTTCTTTAGTTTTTCACAGAGTTTATGTCAAATTTTAATAAATTCACCAGCAGAAGGAAACCTCTCGTATCTAAACGCGCTTTGTGGGAATTAATAGAGAATAAATATTTATCGTGAGCTTGAAAAACTGGATTGTTTGCATTTTATATAAAGTATTAATCCTAAATTTTGTTGCTGTTTTCTCCTTAAACATGAAATTTACTTGAAAGAGTCAGAAAAAGTTTGTTTGGAGAGATCTAAGAGGATAAAACCTTATAGAACTGAAGCACGGCGGTGGAGGAGTCATGATTTGAGCTCTTTTCTTAAGGTCATTTACTACTTTTTAGCTGTTATTTTGAAATCAAAGATAAGATTTCCTTAAAGTTTCAGTCCAATGAGTTTTTTAAATCTATTTTTAAAGCGTTCTTAATGGTCTTTTTAATTATAATTATGAAGTTTTTAGCGTAAATCTAAAAATCTGTCATTCTCTAGGACATAGATCCTGCAGAGCGGCAGGAGTTCATCAGAAATTCACCTCTGAGTTGTGGGCGGGACCGCAGGTTTGGAGGAAAACAAAGACTGCAGGTGGATTCATCAGAAGTGGGCGGAGCAGGGATTTTGTGGCCCCGCCCACTGTAGTTTTTGAGTCACAAATAGGATCTTTTTTTGAACGGTTTTTCTTTGTCCTCAATATGAAAAGATAAATATTCAGAAATGTAATTTTAATCCTAATTTTCTTCATATTTGTGCTCCATCGTTAGAAAAAAAAATCAAGAAAATGTTAAAAACACAAAAAATCTCAATTTTCACGAGTGAACATCTTTAAAATCAACTTTCTTTTGTTCTCTTTTCTGAGTTTAATGCATAAAAAACATAAAAAAGTATTTTAAAAAGCAAATAGAAGATCAAAATCTGGTAAACTTCTTCTTTGGTCTAATCTCAGACTCTGAATTCCTTCACTTCTCACTAAATATTTCTTCACTATATTTACTACAATTCTAAAATCTACTTTAGTCCAAGAAATTTACCAGAAGTTGTTGTGAAAAACTCGTATGCATCGACGCTCACTGTATTAGCGAATATAGACCACAATGCATTGGGGTCGAAGCATTTTTGAGAAAAAGAAACGGTGTTTAGATGTAATATTTTAATAAAAAATTCACACTTTCATCATCAGAACACAGTGGAGTCACAAATAGACGTTGTAAAGTGTATTGATTTGATTTTTTACTTTGTGAAATCGATGAATCGAAAAACAAAAGAAAAGTAGAGGGTAGTGTCTGAACTGCTTTTAAAATCCAGATATAGTTTATAGTCCCGCATTTTATCGTTTTTTAGTAGTTAGCGGTTAGCCTGGGAGTATTTTTCCGTGATTCTCAGGAAAAATCGATTCAGTGATATATCGCGATATTTCACTTCCTGATACTTGAATCAATTTAAAATCTTAACAAGATGATATTTAATTAATGTACCAAAAGAAAGCACAATGAAAAGTAAAGTTTAGTCAATGTAAGATACAGTTTATGTGCTTAATGTTAAATAAAATGATTTTTATCACATCACTAACATGAAAGGTGAACTATTTTAACAATATTAGACCTCAGACCCATTTTTCCTTAAAAATGTAATTATATGTAAAATGATGTGGATTAGGATGAGAATTCAGATAAAGCTTAAGTCTAATGTTCTGTAACCTTTGACCTCTTACACACAAACTTTAATGATTTCCAGTTATTTTAATTCAAACTTCAGATATTAATCTTGTTATTTTTCCTGTTTAATCCTCAAACATGTTTTTGAGATTAACTGTAGATTTTATGGAGACACTTCATTTCAATCCTTTGTCTTAAGAAAAAAACAAGTTAATTTGCTTTTACCAGAGAAATCCGACTTTGATGCATTTTGAGGCTTCTTTATTTCTTGGACGGAAGCAGCCGAATTCTAAAACTCACCTGTGTGAGGTGTTTTATGGAGGTATGTTAGCTCAGAATCTTTCAGCACCATGGACAGCGTCCGTGTTTCTTTCACAGTCATTGAAAAGGCGCCTCTATATCATAATTATGTGTTTGTGGAGACGAGTTTCTGCTGCTGAAGGTTTTAAACTGAATGATGTCATCACTTTAAATTCAGTTTTATTTGGAAAACGAAACTTTAAAATTTACAAAATATGTGACAAAAATTTACAAAAAATGTCAGTTTTTGTTAAATATTTGAAACACTCGAGCGATCTTTTTATATATTTTGTGAAGTAAAAAGTATTATAGTTTGTTTTTAAAGCTTCGCTCACCGCCGGATCCTCGGCTGTCTCCCGTAGATGGCGGTGTCCGCGCTCACGCCGCTCACGCCGCTGCGGGGCCGACAGACGCCGACAGCTCCGCCTTAATGTACATTTACTGTAATCGCCTACAGGAAATGAGATGTACCCCGTTAAATAGTTTGGAAAGACTTCTTGCTCCAGTGTGCCGAAGTGGAGATCATCGGTTCTGAAGAACGCTTTGACTGATGACTCGTAGGAACAAAGGATAGCGAGGAGCAGCGTCCTCTTTTCATCGCTCTCTCCTGAGATCAGACCACCGATGAAGGTCACGTTTGACCTTCCTGGTGTGAACGTTTCCCCGTTTCCTCCTCTGTTCTGGCCTCTCTGGAAGGATGTCTGACTGAGTGTCGCTCTCATGCATAATGGATGAGAGTCAAGAGGAGTGAGGGACGCTTTTAGGGCTTTACAAGAGAAATGACAGATTTTATGTCAGAGTTTCATATTCCAGAGAGGCAACAGTTATCTGTGTGTGGGGGGGATAATAAACAAAAAGATCCAAACTTTGGGACATAACTAGAAATCTGGTTCAATGAGATTTAAAAGATGTAAATGCAGTTTGTAGCAAAACTCTTCAGACTGTTTAAATGTTATATCCACATTAGTGCTGCACAAACCGTTATGTCCACTAATCACTGATTATTTTTTCGGATTAGTCAACCAATCAGGTCACATGTTAATTGGATTTGAGATTAAATAATAATAATAAAAAACTAAACAAACTAAACCAAAGAAACCACTAATCAACTATTAAATTAGTCGTCAACTATTTCAATAGTTGATTAGTTGATTCGTTGATTAGTTGATTAGTTGATTAGTTGATTAGTTGATTAGTTGATTAGTTGATTAGTCATCGACTAGATAAATTACTGAGAAAACTCTTAGATTTACCAGAAAAAGTGATAAGACAAAAATAAATACATCAGCAAAAAAGTCATCAATTTACAAAAAGGAGTAATAAGTAAACGAGAAAAGTCACAAAATTATGAGGAAAAAGTAATAAGTTAACTAAAAAAAGTTGTAAATTAGCAAAAAAGTCGTAAATTTATGAGAAAAGCGTAATAAGTTAACGAGAAAAATGTAACAAACGAGAAAAGTCGTTTATTTTCTAGAAAGATATGATACGTTTACAAGAAGAAAGTAATAAATTAACCAGAAAAGTTGTAGATTCACGAGGAAAAAGGTCATAACTTAACGAGAAAAAAGTAACAAATTTGCGAGAAAAGTTATACATTTATAACAAAACTCAAAAATTTGCAAGACATAAATTCATACATTAACGAGGAAAAGTTGTAAATTTACAGGAAGAAAAGAAATAAAACATTTGCAAGAAAAGTCGTAGATTTACGAGAAAAATGTAATAAGTTAACGAGAAAAGTTGTTTATTTTCTAGAAAATGTGATAAGTAAGGATAAAAAAATTACACATTTATGAGAAAAGTTGTAGATTTACTAGAAAAACGTCATAAATTTGCAAAAGATAAGGTCATACATTAACGACAAAAAGCTGTAAATTTAGGGGAAAAAAGTCTCAAGTTAGCGAGAAAAAAAGTAATAAGTTAAGGACAAAAAAGTCATAAATTTGCGAGAAATTAAGTAGCAGGTTACAGAGAAAAAAAGTAATAAATTAACATAAAAATTCATGAATTTGGGAGAAATAAGTCATAAATTAACCAGACACAGTTGTAAATGTCCATTTCCAGAGTGTAAAGGTTTCTCTCTCTGGATCGCTGCCTCTCAGCGTCATGTGATCACTCTAGAAGGAACGACGCTCCGTCTTTCATTTACAGTCATAATAACCTCAGACAGGATCTGAATTATGACCATAACAACTTCCTTATTGTGGCTCTATCTTTATAATTATCTTTCATTCACGATCTGATTTCTCTGTCAGTCAGGCCGACTTCCCCTCCCAGCATCCTCTTGGTTTCCCTCCTTAAACAGGAAGTGTCTGGATCACTCGTGCTCATAGGCTGACGTCCTCTCTCCTGGTTTAGGAGTCGAAGGGAAGGAGAACAGATTTTATTTTACTTTAAACAAAATAAATAAATCACCTTTTAACTCCAGATCGTTGTTTTTCAACCTTTTTTGGTCCAAGGTGAACCGGACAAAATCCTGCAGCAGACCAGCATCAAAACCATAAATAAGGAGAAACTCTCTGTATCGATGGACGGTTTTTATTAATTTAGGCAGCAAAAGATGGAAGTTACAGCTGTCGTCCTAAATGTTGTAATAAAAGTTGTGATAGTTTTCAATAATAGTAATAATTTTTAACTAAATTAGTTAATTTTCCCGGGTATTTGTTTTTGCTTTCTGTTTAATAATATTTAATCTTATGTGACATCACAAATAAAAACAATAATATATATTTTTAAATCTCTGTATCAGAGAAACTGTAATTTTTAAAAATATGATCACAATATGTTCGTTTTTTTACACAAAAAAGACTAACATTAGATTTATGTTTTGTTCACTTGTAACAACGTAAACATGTTGAAGTTTTAGTCGTTTTTCTTTTGTCTTATAGTCAAGAATGTAAAAAAAGTTTTCTTTCTATTTTATCATCACTTTATTTTTAAACTTCAGTTTTCTCAAAACTGACTGAAGTCTAAGACTGAACTTTTCTTTCAATCCAGACGTAATTAGAAACCAGCTGTTCCTGTTATGAAGAAGATTTAAGAACAGGATGTTAATAATAAACACAAACTTGAAGAAAAACGAAACTGTTTTCTCAGATTTCATCAAGAAGATTTAAAAACTGAACTGGAGGTGGAAAAGAAACAACATCTGAATCCCACTGCACCAAACAGGCACGGAGAGAAAAATGAAAAATACATTAAAAAAGGAGTAGATAGAAATTGAAATTTCCTAAGGTCTTAGTGTTTTGCATCTTTAATCAGATTTTTACTCATTTCATTTTCCCGCCTCTTCACAGCGTGAAGATGACCAACATCTTCATCGATCACTTTTTTTGCTAACATCTGTTTTATGAAACCAAAGTCGTCATTATTTTATTCAAACTGTTTCGCACAATGATGGGATTTCTTTAAGTTGCGTTTTTTCTTACAGTAACTGTTGACGCTGCAGGAAAACACATTTAGAACGGAGCTGCAGCTGAAAGGTCGGCGTGGATTCAGTGGACTGTCAGCGCCGCCGCTCTTTAGCAACACAAACTATTAGCAGAAACTGAACCAAAAAAAATCAAAATAAATATGATTTATAATAAATTCTAGCTCTGTTTTTAAGGCACTAGAAAGCTTTAACAGCTGTGAAATGCTTCAATAATCAGGTCCAAATGATTTAAAGGAATTTAAATTTCCCTTTAAATTTAAACCAAAAAGAGGAAGCTGGAGAGGTGATCGCTCGGAACATTTGGGAACGCCTCGGAATCCTCCAGGAAGAGCTAAAGGGAGCGTCCTCACTGTACTATTTATTTAGAAGATAAGAATATTAAAAATATCTTCACCAAATTTATGTATATTTTAAATTCCAGTTAAATGGATCCAAAACACAAAGAAACAAGAAGATATTTCAGAATTCGTGGATCCGCTCATGTTTCTGTGGTCGGTTATGGAGTCCAAACACGGACACGTTCTCTCTATTCTCGGCTGAGAGCCTCCTTCATCCCCCCAAAGCCCCCCAGGAGGATTTCTGACCAGACATCCTTCCAGATCATCACAGGCTGAGCTCTTCCCTCTGTTTCTCACAGACGCCTAAGGCTTCGTATCCGGGGATTCACATTATCAGCCGCGTTGATCAGAAATGTCCTTTTGTGGGGGGGGGCAGTTGGATCCATTTAAAGTTCTGTTTCATGAAAAGAACCTTCTAGAGAAAACTGAACTACTCTGAAGCCGTTTTAACACGACTCTGATTGTTTGAGCTGTTAAAACTCATAAAAACGACATTTCAACTTAAATAGTTCTAAAATTCTTGTTTTAAATCCTTTTATCCGTTTCTGAACCAGCTGGATCCCCGTTCAGGGTCCTGTAGTTGCTGGAGCCTATCCAGTAAATGAAGAATAGCTCCGTAGTTTATCACAGCGCTTCATTTTTTAGTGTTTTAGACCAGAAATAATCTCAAACGAAGAGTATTTGGTAACACTTTTCTTCTATAGTACAGAGTATTGAAGTGCTACATAACATGATACTTTTGTCGTACTTTAAAAGTAGTTTCTGTGATGCTACTTTCTCCTTATAAATGGTAATTACCATGAAATTTAACATTATTTAAATGGTACTTTCTGCGTACTTATTCTCTTCCTATTAATGGTAAGAAAAACACAATAAAGTAACACTTAAATACTATGCACTTACTTACGTATGATGAGTACCATGAAATACATATATTAAAGTACATACCACAAGGGACGCATTAACTCAACATGTATGTAATAGTTGGTATCATGTAAAAACCCGGTGTGTTCATCATAATTAGTAGGTCCAAATCCAGAACGGGTTTCCCCCAGATTTTCATTTTCATATGAAATAAATAAAACTAATTTGGTGAGAAAACGTCAAAAATAGCTGCAGGTTTTCTCAAACTGAAGCTTTCCTCCATTTTAATTCTGTTTGATGAAGCTGTTCTCAGCGTACAGACGGTCTATTGCATGAAAAAAAAAAACGTTTTTAATGTAATCTTTTCCTTTATGAATACAGAATGATGTATTGCATTTGTAATCGTGGCTTTCAGGCTTCTCGCGCAGGAGAAGTGAGTCTATGCGGCAGCAGCAGACAGTCACATGACACCACTGTCTTTCTGATGAGTTCGTCTGTGGGTTTGACTCTACCTGGCTCGTCGTGGCCCCCCAGGCTCAGAGCGGCATTAGCATGCAGGAAGCTGCAGGAACGAAACCCTTTCCTTACATTACCAAGTCATACTGTTACCGTTATTATTTCTACAGGATCATGAGTGGAAACAGGGAAAGCGATAAATGAAAAAGGTCACAAAGGATTGTAGATTTCCTCATTAAGAAGCAGAAAACACAGAGGAAGTAATTAAACACACTTGATTTTATAGCCAATGCAACTGTAAAAAGTAGGGCTGTAGGAAAAAATCGATTCAGTGAAATATTTTGATATTTCGTTTGGCGATACTTGCAGCGATTTAAAATGTCGCCATGGCGATATTTATTTCATTATTTATGAGCGTCCTTCACTGTCTTGCCTTTATTTTCCACTTCCACCTCCGACCACTAGTTGGCAGCAGAGCGCTCTGAGCCTCTTTGAGTTGCTCCACACCGTGACCAAAACAACAACAAGATCCTTCAAATGTTCCGTCAGCCTCGCGGTTTTGGTTGTTATGAGACATATTTTACTTCGTTTGGTATTAAACCGAAACTCTGCCTCGTTGCTGCCAGGATCATCTAAAAACGTGGATTATGGAGGTTCTTAGCGGCTCAGATAAGAACGAGTGAAGCAGTGGAGCTGCAGCAGATCATGCATGAAGCCTCTGTTAAAATGCTGTCGGAGCGAGTAGAAGTTCTGCTGAACTTCAAAGCAATTGATTCTAGTTCGGAGACCTGATGGATCAGAGTGATGTGTAATCACTGTGAAAAATGAGTCAAGTCGTAGCGATTAGCAGTAAAATATGCATTTGCTTCAGTTTTTAAGAAAAGTTGTTGTATTGTGAGACATGGATCAGGATACATATTGTATTGTGAGACATGGATTGAGATACTTATCGTATCGTGAGACATGGATCGGGATACGTATCATATCGTGAGTCATGGATCGGGATACGTATCGTATTGTGAGACATGGATCGCGATACGTATCATATCATGAGTCATGGATCGGGATACGTATCATATCATGAGTCATGGATCGGGATACTTATCGTATCGTGAGTCATGGATCGGGATACGTATCGTATCGTGAGTCATGGATCGAGATACGTATCATATCATGAGTCATGGATCGGGATACTTATCGTATTGTGAGACATGGATCGGGATACGTATCATATCATGAGTCATGGATCGGGATACGTATCATATCATGAGTCATGGATCGGGATACGTATCATATCATGAGTCATGGATCGGGATACGTATCGTATCGTGAGACATGGATCGAGATACGTATCGTATTGTGAGACATGGATTGAGATACTTATCGTATCGTGAGTAATGGATCGGTATACGTATCGTATTGTGAGACATGGATCGAGATACGCATTGTATCGCGACACATGGATCGCGATACATATCATATCATGAGACATGGATCGAGATACGTATCATATCGCGAGACATGGATCGAGATACGTATCATATCGTGAGTCATGGATCGGGATACGTATCGTAATGTGAGACATGGATCGAGATACGCATTGTATCGCGACACATGGATCGCGATACATATCATATCGTGAGTCATGGATCGGGATACGTATCGTATTGCCAGTGATTGAAGTGAACTTTTTGGTCCTTGGATGCCAATGGAGAACATTCAAACTCTCTTTACAGTTACTGTAAAAGCTTAAATGAAGACTCTTTTTTTATTAGAAATCAAAAGGGTTTGCCGCAGCTTGTTTTGATGAGAACTACTGGCGTTTATGATTCGAATCAGTTTTGGTTCGTTTACATTTGCCCCCCTTTCCAAACCTGTGAACAT
>NC_050530.1:1068024-1093880 GCF_002922805.2 Oryzias melastigma
TCCTGTAGTTGCTGGAGCCTATCCAGTAAATGAAGAATAGCTCCGTAGTTTATCACAGCGCTTCATTTTTTAGTGTTTTAGACCAGAAGAGTATTTGGTAACACTTTTCTTCTATAGTACAGAGTATTGAAGTGCTACATAACATGGTACTTTTGTCGTACTTTAAAAGTAGTTTCTGTGATGCTACTTTCTCCTTATAAATGCTAAGTACCATGAAATTTAACATTATTTAAATGGTACTTTCTGTGTACTTATTCTCTTCCTATTCATGGTAAGAAAAACACAATAAAGTACCACTTAAATACTATGCACTTACTTATGATGAGTACCATGAAATACATATAAACTTATCAAGTAAGCAGACAGTAATTGTATTTCTACGGTACTTTTTTGTACTTATCCTGTCCTTATATACAGTACATACCACAAGAGACGCATTAACTCAACATGTATGTAATAGTTGGTATCATGTAAAAACCCAGAGTGTGTTCATCATAATTAGAAGGTCCAAATCCAGAACGGGTTTCCCCCGGATTTTCATTTTTATATGAAATAAATAAAAGTAATTTGGTGAGAAAACGTCAAAAATAGCTGCAGGTTTTCTCAAACTGAAGCTTTCCTCCATTTTAATTCTGTTTGATGAAGCCGTTCTCAGCGTACAGACGGTCTATTGCATGAAAAAAAACGTTTTTAATGTAATCTTTTCCTTTATGAATACAGAATGATGTATTGCATTTGTAATCGTGGCTTTCAGGCTTCTCACGCAGGAGAAGTGAGTCTATGCGGCAGCAGCAGACAGTCACATGACACCACTGTCTTTCTGATGAGTTCGTCTGTGGGTTTGACTCTACCTGGCTCGTCGTGGCCCCCCAGGCTCAGAGCGGCATTAGCATGCAGGAAGCTGCAGGAATGAAACGCTTTCCTTACATTACCAAGTCATACTGTTACCGTTATTATTTCTACAGGATCATGAGTGGAAACAGGGAGAGCGATAAATGAAAAGGTAGATTTCTTCATTAAGAAGCAGAAAACACAGAGGAAGTAATTAAACACACTTGATTTTATAGCCAATGCAACTGTAAAAAGTAGGCTGTAGGAAAAAATCGATTCGGTGAAATATCGCGATATTTCGTTTGGTGATACTTGCAGCGATTTAAAATGTCGCCATGGCGATATTTATTTCATTATTTATGAGCGTCCTTCACTGTCTTGCCTTTGTTTTCCACTTCCACCTCCGACCACTAGTTGGCAGCAGAGCGCTCTGAGCCTCTTTAAGCTACTCCACACCGTGACCAAAACAACAACAAGATCCTTCAAATGTTCCGTCAGCCTCGCGGTTTTGGTTGTTATGAGACATATTTTACTTCGTTTCTACTTGAAATGGGTACTGAACTGAAACTCTGCGCCTCGTTGCTGCCAGGATCATCTAAAAACGTGGATTATGGAGCTTCTTAGCAGCTCAGATAAGAACGAGTGAAGCAGTGTTAAAATGCTGTCGGAGCGAGTAGAAGTTCTGCTGAACGTCACAGCAATAGATTCTAGTTCAGAGACCTGATGGATCAGAGTGATGTGTACAACACTATGAAAAATGAGTCAAGTCGTAGCGATTAGCAGTGAAATACGAATTTACTTAAGTTTTTATGAAAAGTTGTCGTATTGTGGGACATGGATCGCGATATATATCGTATCGTGAGACATGGATCGGGATACATATCATATTGTGAGACATGGATCAGGATACATATCATATTGTAAGACATGGATCGACATGCATATCGTATCGTGAGACATGGATCGAGATACGTATCGTATCGTGAGTCATGGATCGGGATACGTATCGTATCGTGAGACATGGATCGAGATACGTATCGTATCGTGAGACATGGATCGAGATACGTATCGTATTGTGAGACATGGATCGAGATACGCATCGTATTGTGGGACATGGATCGAGATGCGTATCGTATTGTGAGACATGGATCGAGATACATATCGTATTGTGAGACATGGATCGAGATACATATCGTATCGTGGGACATGGATCGAGATACGTATCATATCGTGAGTCATGGATCGGGATACGTATCGTATCGTGAGACATGGATCGGGATACGTATCGTATGGTGAGACATGGATCGAGATACGTATCGTATTGTGAGACATGGATCGAGATACGTATCGTATTGTGAGACATGGATCGAGATACTTTTCGTATTGTGAGACATGGATCGAGATACGTATCGTATCGTGAGTCATGGATCGGGATACGTATCGTATCGTGAGTCATGGATCGGGATACATATCATATCATGAGACATGGATCGAGATACGTATCATATCGCGAGACATGGATCGAGATACGTATCGTATTGCGACACATGGATCGCGATTCGCATCGCATTGTGAGACATGGCTAGAGATACATATCGTATCTTGAGACATGGATCAAGATATGTATCGTTTCGTGAGACATGGATCGAGATACATATCGCATCGTGAGACATTTATCGTGATACGTATCGTATTGCCAGTGATTGAAGTGAACCTTTTGGTCCTTGGATGCCAATGGAGAACATTCAAACTCTCTTTACAGTTACTGTAAAAGCTTAAATGAAGACTCTTTTTTTTATTAGAAATCAAAAGTTCTGAAGAGGGTTTGCCGCGGCTTGTTTTGATGAGAACTACTGGCGTTTATGATTCGAATCAGTTTTGGTTCGTTTACATTTGCCCCCCTTTCCAAACCTGTGAACATATCTGCCCCCCCAAACAAATATCTATACCCTGTGTAGACATGTTCAATCAGAGTTTGTGCCCGCCTCTCTGGAAATAACAAGGTGAATCCGGGAGTTTTGTTTGTAATAATCCCTCTCACATTTCTCCGGTGTCGGATTCAGTAAATGTGCGAGTTTAGTGGTGCGTGCGCGTCGGCGCTCTGCGAGCGTTTAATCGCGGCTCTAACAGGCTACAGCAGATTGAGCCGTGATGCTTTCCAGCTGAGACGTTTTCGGGTCAGAGCATCTCTGTTTCCTTTCTTACTAATCATTGCTTTGATCGTGGAAATAATTAGGTTTTCCTCTTTTCCCGGCTCAGAAGGCGCTTTAGCCGACACCTGCTCACCCGCGTTCCCTTCAGGTCCCATCAGACGATGTTAAACAAACACCAGCCGGAACCGTTTCTGAGCAAAACCCGGAAGACGTTACCATCAGAAAGACGAGGTCTCTGAAGAAAACAGGAGAGAAGTTTGACTTTTCCTTCAGTATAAGAAATATGTTGAGATCAGTTTTTATTGAAACCGTGTTTGATAACTTTAACTTGAATTTAAATCATCCATTTGAGACACAAAACTACTAAAAAGTTTGACATAAAACCTGGATTGAAGTTCATTTCCATTTAAAGTGGTTCACACAGCATTTATGAGACTGAAATATCAACTTCTAATTCTAGTTTCCATTAAGTGATCACTTAGTTGCAGAAGTCCCTGAAATACGACGTTTTTTCTTTTCTGGAACACAAGTTAGAAATCTTTCAGAATTCCAGCGACATAAAAGCTGCAGCTTGATCCAGAAAACGTTTGAAACCTGAGAAAAGCTGAGAAGGATGTAATGAAGCATCCATCCCTCCATCCATTCGTTCGTCCCTCCCTCCGTAGCAGCTGGCCTCCTTATATTTTCATCTTCTGTGTTCACAAGATTGATTTGAAAACTCAAATCAATCAGATCAACCTGATAGCAGCTTGTGGTGTTTAAATCAAGCTTTTATAGATTCTTTAAAAAATCTAGACGACTTATATTGATGTTTTTTTAAAGATCCTTCATCTTTCCTCAGAAAAAAACGTCTCAGGCAACTTAACAAATATTTTAGACTCTATTTTGTAGTAAAAAAACAAATTTCTACAGAAAAACTTTAATGGATCAAAGGTAGTCCCTTTACTTGCCTCTGTGGTTATCGTGCTCTGTTGTACCGGATCATTTTTAATCTATTAGATCCCTAAAACTAGATCTTCGTTATGATTTTCATGAAGTTTTTCCGGCTAAATGTTGTTGTCCGTTCTCCATCCAGACGTCCAAAGTTGAACATTTCCTCTCCCCGAGTTTCCCGTCCACAGAAAAAATAACCTTATTTTGGTGCGGCGAGCCGTCAGTAATGAGAAAAAGGACATTTCCGTAGCATGAATATGAAATGAGTTCCCACCGTGGGAATTAAAGCCACCCAGGTGCCAAACGCGCGGCGAGTGAGGAGAGTTCTCTCGCAGGTTTAATTTAGTTAAATGAGATTTTTCACAGCAGAGTTGGAGAAGTTGGCGAGCTGTTTGGGATTCAGCGGCAAATCGCTCCTCCGCGCAGGGTTCATGTCTGCGCAAGACAAGTGCTTTGTGACGGTCAGAAAATCAAGTGCTACACCCTTTAAAATCAATATTTACAACTCCTCCTCTTCACATAATCCAGATGTTTGTCTCCATGAAAAAGGAAGAGAATAAACCCAGTAATGCTGCCACAAATCATTATTTAAACAGTCGGCTAATTACAGATTGTTTTTTCCTGATTAGTCGACTAATCGGGTCATGTGCAAACTGAATGTAAAAAATCTTAACCATCATTAGCTTAAAACTAACTAAAAACTAGTTATATAGCATTACCTGTGATAATGCTAGTATTAATACTCTAAACTAAATTTGGTTGCTAAAGATGCTAGTGCTGATAGCTGAAATCGCTGAAGCTGAAAGCTAGCTAAAATATTAGTTAAATGCCAAATTAGCCTAAAGAACTGAAAGAAAGTCTAATTTAGGCAATACAGCTAGCTTGCAGCTAAAACATTAGCTAAACTCCAAATTAGCCTAAAAAACTGAAAAAAGCCTTAATTAGCCAGAAACAGCTAGCATGTAGCTGAAACATAAGCTAATCTTCAAAATGGCATCTAAAACAAAAAAGACTAATTTAGCCAAAACAGCTAGCAGCTAAAACATTAGCTAAACTCAAAATTAGCCTAAAAAACTGAAAAAAAATTCTAAATTAGCCAAAATAGGTAGCATGCAGCGGAAAAATTAGCTAAATGCGAAAACTGGCTAAAAAATGGAAAAAGTTCTAAATTAGCTAAAAAAAAGATGAATATTTCAGCATGCAGCTGAAATATTTGCTAAACTCCAAACTATTCGAAAAAACTGAAAATATACTAAATTAGCTAAAAAAGCTAGCATGCATCTGCAATATTAACTAAACTCAAAAATAACCTTAAAAGCAAAAATTAAAAAAAAATCATAAATTAGCCAAAATTGCTAGCATGTAGCTAAAATATTAGCTAAACTCCAAATTAGCCTAAAAAACTGAAAAGAAAATCCTAAATTAGCCAAAATAGCTAGCATGCAGCGTAAATATTAGCTAAACTGGAAAACTGCTTAAAAAATTGAAAAAGTTTTAAATTAGCTAAAAAAGCGGAATATTTCAGCATGCAGCTTCAATATTAACTAAATTCCAAAATAACCTTAAAAGCAAAAAAATAAAAAAACTTAAACTAGCCAAATAGCTAGCATGTAGCTGAAAAATTAGCTAAACTCCAAAATAACCTAAACAGTCCTAATAAATGCTAAAATAGTCCAAAAAGCTAACATAAAGCCATTGCAACTTTCCACTTTACCACACTCTGACTCCATATAATATAAAGTTCTGACTAATCAACTATTAAATTAGTCATAAACTATTTTAATTGTGGATTAGTCGACCAGTCGTGGCATCCCTAAAACCCAGAGATGAAACAAAAGGAGGAACCCGATCCAAGAAACGACGCAGGTCATCAGAAGAAAGCTAGTTTCTTTTCTGAGAGTCAGACTGAGCAGACGGTTTGAAATGTGCTCATTTGCTGGAAACATATGTCTAAAACACGTTCTGAGAGGAACGCCGCTCTTCCCGTCACCCTCGCAGGTGGATTCTGGCACCTTAGCGTCTTCCTAGAAACCTCAGACGTCAGGAAATGATCTTCTCAGAGTGCTGGACGTAAATACCACCCGGCTGACAGCTGACAGGTTCATTTTAATTAGCAGTTGGTTCAGACAATCAACCAGCCTGTTTAAACAACATGACAGCAGCAGCACAGAGGCAGAGGTCTGCTTGGATCTGAGTCCTGTGTTATGTTTTCGCAAAATTAACCTCGCCACATGAGCGAAAAGTCACCAAAATTGGCAAGCAACTAGCACTCGGTGAAAATTAATTTTTGGCGCCGTGAGCAACAACACCCCTCCCCCCCAACGATGACATCACGGCGAGCGAAATCGTAAAAAAATTAATGGGTCAAAAATTGCTTATGGATAAAAAAAAATAAAAAAAAATCCACAAACAAAATCAAAACACACCTGTCTGCGATGTCCAAGAGAACTTTTGTAATTATTATGGGATGGCAAGGCTTGGCGGCCATTTTGTGACAAAGTGTGAGATTTCACTATTTTTGTGTTTTTCCACAAAACAACATTTATGTTCATTCGACTTTAAAGAAACTTCACAAACATGCGTCCAGCTTCAGTCTACAACCACCGCAGAAGTTTCATTGACCTTTGACCTTGGGAAGAGGCCTCCATCCTGAATTAGCAAAAAAAATTATATTTACTACCAGCTATAAACAAAAACTCCTAAGGATTTTCATCGATTGTCTCATAACTTCTCGAGTATTTCGTGCAAAAAATGTTGGAACTAGAAGTTGTAGTGTATGAATGGCGAAAGTATATAGTTTGCAACTGTTAACATCTTAGCTAGCTTGCACATTTTTAATCAGATTGTCGTAAAAACAACATTCGTTCTCTGGCTTATGCTGAATGAAACTAAATAATATACAATATGATAATGTTAAAATTGTGGGCGTGGTAAACGGAAAACAGTCACAAAAAAAGCTGCTGACTCAGCTAAAAAAATCATAATGTTGAGAAAATGTTGGAATCCACGAACAAAACCAACGTATCGGGTTTGGAATTATTACGCGACGACCCCTGGCTTGGCGGCAAAATGTGAGATTTGGTGATTTTTACAATAAAAGATTTTAGACATTTTTTGTGCAATTTTGACGAAACTTCACAAATATTCTTCCAGCTTGAGTCTACAACCACCACATACATTTTATTGACCTTTGACCTTGAAATTCAAGGGGCAGCCATCTTGAATTTACAAAAAACAATCACCAAATGAGAACTCATCCTAAGGTTTGTCCTCGATCGTCTGGTAATTTCTCAAGCATCATTGTGAACCTTGTGTCAACAAATGTTGGAATGAGATGTAGAACGTGAATGAGCGCACGTGAATGAGTGCACGTGGGGAGATCGCAGCTGTTGAGATCTCAGCCAGCTTGCACATTTTTTATCAAAATGTCATAAAGAGCCCCCATGAGTTCTCTGTTCATGCTGAATGAAACAATAAAACAGACGATATGATGATGTTCAAATTGTGGGCGTGGTAAAAAAACCAAAAACTGCTGACTCGGCTACAAAATTATTTTAGCGAAAAAAGAAAAAAGTTGGAATCTAGTAACATAACCAGCGTACATGAGTCAGGGATATCCAAAGGAACATTTTAAATTATTATGGGATGGCTACATAGCTTACGGTTTGGCGGCCATTTTGTTTCAAAATCTGAGATTTGGTAATTTTCACGTATTAGAAAATGAATGTTTTTGTGGGGTATTTTGTATCATTTCACACTCACACCGGCGGCTGTAGCTTTCGATGACTCATGGAGTTGCGTCGACCTTTGACCTCGGGGTGGAGCCTATGGGGGAGGGGCGGTGGACACTTAAAAGTCATCGTTGTGAGTTGTTTTTTTTATTTATTTATTTTTTTTTACCTACCCGCCAAATTAGAACTTTTACCCGCATACGGCGGTTGTTAGTTTATTTATCGATTCATTTTTCTTTTGTGGTGGCTGTTACTCTCCTTCGTAACAACTGAAGATGGCTTTTTGATGACTTTCCTTTTATTTTTAACACAACTCAAATTGACGGGAGAAGAAAAAGGTGTTTTGAGAGCCAAAGTGCCCTAAATGTTTTCCTTCTTCAGTGTGACGTTCGTCTGAAGTTTGCCGAACAGAGAAAAAGGACGAATGAAAGGAAAGCTTTCAGACGAGCAGATGGTCGTTGGAAATGATCTACTTTTAGTGTGAAGCGCAGGGAAAATGTCTTTTATTTTTTCCTTTAGCTGCTCCAGGCGGCTCTGGGGGGGGGGCGTTTCGGAGCAGGTGTGATCAGGATGCAGGTGGTCCTCTGACTCATCCGGACGCTCCGGCGGTCGGCGCCCTCGGAGCGAGGAGGGCAGCGATTTCCACACCTCGGCCTCCTGAGTGCGAGCTGCGATCTGGTGGCGTTTGTCATGCGTAACAGAAGCACGGCGTCCTGATCCGCGCCTCTTCATGCATACGAGGGGGCAGAGAAATGAACTATGAATGATTGGAAAATGGAAGAAGATTGCTTTGATTAGCAGTGATTAATTAACTCTTTTGGCCGGCCCGTCTGCGGCTCGTGCTCCGACTGCGTGATGTTTGGGTCTCTTCTTTATCCGGTTTGATCTCCTGGTTTTCTAATAAGAACCAGATTAACCTTGGACCCCATCGTGGACGCAGGTATGCGTGCACGCCGATCATTTTCACGGCCGTGTGCATAATTAGTGGCGTGGGACGACACTTTGCTGCCAATTTAAGTTGAAGGGGAAATAAATGATTAATATGAGGAGATGAAAACTGAGCAGAGAGGCTTTAAATGGAGATCAGAGGTGGGATTAACTCAGCTTAAGATACAGGATGCTGTCTGAGGTTTAAAACGTAAAAAACAATCAGGATGGAGGAGCGGGAGGGATTTCACCGCTGTGTTCCGCGGAGCTTCACTTGATTGAGCTTTCACTGCATCTTCACGATGTTTGTTGGAACGCAGATGAAAAACCAAATCAAACATCCTGGTAATGCTGTAGTCCACCTTACGGGTGGATACGGGAAAAAGGTCAAACCTGTACGAGGTACACAGGCGGTTTGGATAAAATAGTAAAGTGTGACCCTACAGAGAGGTGTTTTTATCTATGGGCATGCTGCGGGCGTCGTAAAGTGAAACACAGGCGTGTTGTTGAGAGTTTTTACATTTTCAACCCCTTTAATCTTTTAGACTGTACAAGGAGCTTGAGGTGTTGCTGATACAGGTACATCTTACAGGTGTCCTACAGGAACTAGCATATCTGCTGCACACCTGGTGTGTACGGCTTTTGCACGGTCGGTAAAGAGCCAGATCATGTGCCTTCCTAACAACTGAAGTGTGCATCACAAGTGATTAGTCGACTAATCGGGTCTAAAGGATATAAAACACACATCTTAACCATTATTAGCTTTAAACTAACTAAAAACTAGATATATAGCATTACCTGTGATAATTCTAGTTGTGAATGCTGTAAACTGAAACTGATAGCTGAAGATGCTGAAATTGATAACTAAAATTGCTGAAGCTGAAACATTAGCTAACATCAAAATAGCCTAAAAAACTTTAATAAATGACAAATATGCCAGTAGACATTCAACTTTACTAAACTCTGACTCCATATAATATAAAGTAACGACAAATCGACTATTAAATTAGTCGTGGACTATTTTAATAGTCGATTAGTCGACTAATCGTGGCCGCTCTACCGACTGTGTGAATGTAGCATAAGTCTTTATTTTGTTTAGACAGACTTGTTTTCATGAATCTCAGGAAACAAAGTCCCTAATATCATAAAATAAGTATTTTTTAGGTTTAGATACAGATGATTTCCACATTTCTCATTCTGTTTTTCTTTTTCTTGGTTAAACATTCACTTGTTTTGCTGTCGCTGGTTCTGGTTCTGGTTCTGGTTCTGGTTCCGTAACAGTTAGTCTTCATTGACAGCAGCAGTGCAGCGACTCACAGATGTTTTACCAAAGACTTCTTACGACACAAAACCAACATTCTGCTAGTTTGGATTTTAAAGCACATTTTAATGTCGATGAGTAAAAAAAAATATATAAAGGTGTCGACAAAATAAATGAGATTTAAACAATTAAAAGTGTAGAAATTCAGCTACAGAAAATGTCACGTAAATATTTCCTTGATTCATTTATTTCGTTTCTTTTGAAATTGGAACCTCAGTGTGGCTAAAAATGTTGGTGTAATCCATCACAATTTCTCCAAAGCGCGGTGACACCTTTGTTTATACTTTCTTGAACCCGCCGCGGCGTTTTCCTCTTGAAAATGGTTTTGTTCCAGCTGGCGGCGGCGGTTTCATGTGGGATTGATGGGAAGTCTGTGCTCATCCGTTTCACTCTCTGCTGAATCGTCTCTCTTGACCTGAAGACGCCGGGTAATTTCCAGCAGCTTGTCCTCCGCGCAGCGGGATAAATAAATGAGGACGGCGGCGCCTCAGACATCGCCACTCGTGTCCGTCCGCTCTGAAGACGTAACAGAACCACCGGGGCGGAAAAACTGTACAAAAAACTGATAAATGATTAAAAACAAGCTCCTTCGATTATTGGATTCAAAGACGACATGCAGTTTCTCAAGTGACCACTAGAGGCTGGTGACAAAAACACTCAACTTCCTGTTTATTTCCCTGGAAAAAAAAAGTAATATTTTACAAAAAAGTATTTATCTGGGGGAATATTGGACTCTAATAAATAGATTTTAGATTTTATTAGAGCTTGTTAGTACATTGTTAGGGGGCGTGTCTCTGTGATAGACAGGTGGGCGTGGTCTAATCTGGTGTCCTCGAGGCGGTTAGTTCTGCCAGAAATGTGAGCAAACAGTTTTCTAGAACTTCTTTGTCAATATAATGTTTACATTTAGATGACCAAAGATATGATGCTTAATGAGGATCTTTTCAGGTTTATTTCAAATGATTTTCATTTCCACATAAACAAAATATTTTGAATAAGTTGTTTTACAAATTAAAAAAGAAGATTTATCTGCCGTTTTTACATTCTTGAAATAAGAAAAAAGAAGTAAATTTACAGTAAAAAGGAAAAACATTTATAAATATGCATATATTTAAATGATTACATAAAGAGGATAAAAGTATATATAAAAAAGATTAAATTATAAATGTAGGTTAGGACAGCGTTAACCAACCTTTTCAAAATAAAAGATTGTTGACTCAATAGAAAGAAATGCGTCTAATTAATTATTTTCTCTGCCACAAAAACAGAAAAAAACTGGTTAAGAAATGAATAAATATTATTTTTTCATATAAAATTGTCGATGGAAAAAAGCATTTTTAAATTGCATATTAAATATCAATTGAGAATTGATTATCACTTTGCATTCTGGGTAAAAACATGTCCCTCGTTCTTTAATTGAATTGATCATAGGAGAATAAAGAAGCTCTTCGGTTCTGTTTTATTCCTGCGTAGTTAATTTGTTTGTGCCTCGCTGCGTCTCCATACATCCGACAGATCGCTGATGTGTTCTTTATGCTTTTGAGCATCCTCTCTTTGTTCAGGGGAATCTAAAATAAACATGACTGGAATGTTGTCCTGGCTGTTTAGCAGACGTGTGTGTTCCCCAGTGAACCTTTCAATGCCTGTTTGTTCTGGGTGAACATGGACCGCTCCGGTTCCAGACAGCAGCTTCCTCTTCCTCCAGCTGAACTGGAAGCTGTTGGGCTTTTTTTTGCATTTCCAGTGTGAAGAGCACTTTTAAAAAACTCTGCCGAACGGCCGTCTCTGGGCGGACGGTTCTGCTCGTCATCGCCACGCCGAGGGTTTGTCTCTGGAGAGGAGCAAACGGAGGTCAGCCGCCGTGGGGAGTAAAGAAAAACAAAGAACCACCAAAAACGGAGAAAATGAAGCCCCACTTTCAGTCATGTGCATAGGGTTGGGTCGACCCGGACCGGTAGTTTTTGGGTCGTAGAGAGAGCTAACCGCATGAAAATGAAACGTACCGTTTGTAAGAAAAACTGAAGTTAAACGGCCAAATCTAGAGGTGTGTACTGGCAAGAGTCTGGCGGTACAGTATGTATCACGATGAGCATCTCATGATACGTATCGCGATATATCCCACCAGAACATTTTTAGAATTGTCTTCAGAGTAAACCTACCCATAAGACTCATAGTGACTTCAGAAAAACATCTGAAATATGATCAACTTTGTGGTATTTTCCACATAATTTCATTTTGATGGAAACATTGATCTAATGGGTTCATATTTAATTCACCTTTCATGTTAGTAAAGTGAGAAAAATTCATTTATTTCATGATCACAACTAGTGCTGGGAATTACAAGGTACCTCACGATACGATGCGATACATGGCTCACAATATCAAAAATATCACGATACTGCGATAATTGGTAAAAATCGTCTCTAAAAACTCAGAATATATAGAAGAACACACATTTTTTAAGAAATTATATCCCCATTTATTTTTTAGCTTGAACACAATCGTAATAAACAACTTGTGTCTTATTTTGTGCAACAAATAATAGACACTTATGTGCAAATCAGTAATATTTGACAATAATTGACACCAACTGAATTAGAATTCTCTGTAAAATTCAGTGTTAACAATCGTAAACATGAACAGCAATGACACTACTTACTGCAAAATCTTTGTAAACAAAAATGATGCCGAATATAACGTTTCACAGCCTCTTCAAACGAAAATAAAAGATCGATACTTGGTGAGAACCCATCGAGAATCAATCTAAGTATCACGATATATCGCAATATTGACATAATCACAACGTAAAGCACAGAAGCTGTGTCTCATATTAGCTCAAAGTTGCTTTTACCCACAAATTCTTAGTGCTTTTATTTTGGTAAGTATCATCTTGTTATCATTTTATATCAATTCAAGTGTCGCCAAAAGAAATATCACGATATATCGCTGAATCGATTTTTCCTGAGAATTACTTGGAATTATGGAAAAAAAGTGTCTAGACAAATAGTCCCACTCTAGTCCCTAACTACTAACAATGATATAGTGCGGGACTATCTAAAAGTAATTCAAACACCATTCTCACTACTTTTCTTTTGTTTTTCTAAACATCGGATATGACGTCACCGATTTCACAAAGTTAAAAACGTATCAAAACGAACATTTCACGACGTCTGTCTGTGGTTCCATTGTGTCGTATGATGAAAATATGGACGTTTTTTCGCAAAAGTTGTTCAATCGGAATCTATATTTACCAATGTAGTGAGCATCGATGGATGCTAGTTTTTCACAAAGACTTCTGGGAAATTTTTTGGAATTGTAGATTCAGAAAATAGTGAAAATAGTGAGTGGAGAAGGAATTATGACACAGCAGTCGTCTTCAAATTCGGATGTTACTCCCACTTAACGTTATCAATAGTCGCTTTATATTATATGGAGCCAGAGTGTAGTAAAGTTGAATTATAATGACATTCTGTTAGCTTTTTAGACTATTTTGGCATTTATTAAAGTGTTTTAGGCTGTTTTGGAGTTTAGCTAATACTTCTACATGCTAGCTGTTTTGGCTAATTTAGGATTTTTCAGTTTCTTTTGGCTATTTTGAAGTTTAGCTAATATTTCTGCTACATGCTAGCTGTTCCGGCTAGCTTAGGCTGGTTGTCATTTTATTAGGCTAATCTGGTATTTAAGTAATATTTTGGCTGGATATCAGACTCGCCCTTTTCAGCTATTAGCTTTAGCGATTTTTCAGCTTCAACTTCAGCATTTTTATCTATCAATTTCAGCATCTTCAGCGGCCAAATTCAGCTAACAGCTTTATTTTATCTTTATATCTACTTTGTAGTTCGTGGTGTGTTTTACATCCAGTTTGACCCGATTAGTCGACTAATCGGAAAAACATAATCTGTGATTAGTCGACTATTAAAATAATCTTTTTAGGCAGCACTTGGTTTTATACCTTTAAAAGTCATGGACAAACAAAAAAGTTTTTACTTACTTTAAAATCTATTCTTCCGTACTTCAGAGCACAACCCCATGTCCCCGCAGCACGCCCATAGGAAAAAATGTACATGAACATTTAGGCTCTACAGGTTCACCTACGCTCTAGAACCATCATATTTTATGTGGGTCACCTGCGTACAGGTTTGAGCATTTCTACTTCCCCGTTTCCTCCCCCTTAAGGATATTTGGGACCAAGTCTTTAGGAAATCCGTCAGTTTCTTCTTTTTTTTGAGAAGTTCCTTGCAGGACAGCAGCATCTCAAGCATCTGCCGGCTTTGTGGCTTTGGTTAGTTTTATCATTTCCGAGCAGCTGTCGGCTCAGTTTCCAAGCACCAGGAACATCTGTGCGGTCGCGTCGCTCTGCAGTTCAAACCCCTCCCATGTGGCGCTCTCTGCCCCTCCCCCACCCGTCTGTGAAATCAAGTCCAATGGAAGTTTTGAAAAACAACAAAAAGTGTTGAAGCAAGAAAACACTAAACTGAGGCGAAGGAAGCATCCAGACCGATACAGACCTGATCTCTTCTTCCGTTTGAGTAAAGTCGATTCTATCCTCTGATCCATCATCACTGCTGGAGAAGAAGGTTGAACTTTTTCGTTTGTGTCTAAAATGCTTATTTTACTTATTGTTTTTTCTTTGCTTATTGAGTTGTTTGTATGAAGAAATGAAAATCAATGACAACATAATTTATTCTGTTATTTCTTGGCATAGACGTCTTTTCTAATGTTGTCTGTGATAATAAAAACCGTACAAATGACAGAAGCAAGTCATTATTCAAAATATTGTTTTTTATTCCTTACTTGATATTTTTTTGTATACAAAATGACATTTTTTTGTGTGTTTTTATTTGCATCATCACTCATTCTTGATGAGAACTTTTACATATTTTTTTATTCTGGTGGTTCCAGCAGTTTATGATGTTTCCTGTTTAACAAAAACACCAAAAAAGTTTCACTTATAGCAAATATATGTATGTATTTAAAGTGGTAAATTATTCTTTGCTTGATATTATAAAATTTAACTTTATTTATTTGAATAGAGATTTTTTTCTGATTTGATTCCTGTTGTTGCTTTAAAGAAAAAAAAGGTTATTTTTAATTGTAAATAATTCTTGTAATAAAAAAAAAAATGTGTTTCATCTTGATAGACTCAACGTCAAAACATCATTTATTATTTTGAAAAAAAAATGTCTTTAACAGTTTTTTAAATGAAAACACAGAGAACAGTTAAACTAATTAGTAAAATTAGACTAAAACTGTAACAAATACATATTTAATGTGCAAAATTATGAGGAAGATTTGACTGAAAAGTTTGACAAGTTTCTTTATGAACCCATAAATGAATGAATCTATCATCCATCCATCATCCATCCCTCCATCCTTTCATCCATCATCCATCCCTCCATCCATCCATCATCCATCCATCCATCCATCCATCCATCCATCCATCCATCCTCTAAACGATCAGAATCTCTTGTGGGATTATTATGTTGCTGGAGCCTATCCAGCTACATTTGGGTGAAGGGGGGATAATCCCACACATGCACGACTAGAACATGCAAACCTCACAGAAAGAGTCCAGGCAGGACTTGAACCAGGGCCTTCTCACTTTTTGGCGAGAGTGCCAACCACTGCACCACCGTGCCGTCCTGATTGTGGATCATTGTTGACAAACTTCTTTGCAGTCCCTCGTTAGGAACTCTTAAATATCCTTACAAAGGTTCAGTTTTTGTTGCTCAATCCTCCAGGAAGTTTCCTCCGTCCAATCAGAAAGCAGCTCCTCTGAAAGTTCTGAAAACTGTTAGAACACGTTTTGTTTTTTTAGATGTTTCAGTTTGTTTCCTCAGTGCGATCTCTGCGCGATGGCTCTGAAATCATGGTGTTAATTTGCTTCTGCTGAGGTGAAAAACGATCCGTCTTCAGACTCGTTCTGGAGGGGAAAGCGCCGCTTTCTGCCAGGAAAAGGACGTTTGTTGGAGCTGCGCTTCAGGCTTCAACTGATCCTTTTAGCCTGTTAGCACACTACACAAGGAAACAATAAAGTCCAGGACCACGAAAACAAGGCAGGGATGAGAGAGGGGCAGTTCATCATCCTGACAGGAAGATTCTGCAGCGTCTTCTAACGTCCGTTAAGAAACCTGGTTTGTGGAGCTGAAAATGCTGCTGGAAATGACAGATTCCTTCTGGAGCTGCTGGAATTGGTTAACACGTTCAAAGAAAGGACCAACAACATCATCGGTGGTCGTGTTCCTAACGCTCCTCCTCCGTTTCCCTGCAGCTCTGTCGGTGCTGCGGTCCGGTGAGGAGCAGGTTCCTGTACCGCAGAACAAGACCATGGGCGACATCGAGGAGCTGGCCGCCAGCTATGAACGCAAACTTATCGAGGTAAACACTTGTATGTACTCTTTACAGAGTCAGCGGTAGAGGCTGTGTACTTGTACAGCACTTTACTACCTTCCTCAAAGGCCCAAAGCGCTTTACAGTCACAGACATTCACACACTGACTGCACTACACTACACTGTATATATTTTAGCACAAATTTCCCAAAATTACTAGAAGTAGGTATCACCAATAATTCTGATGTTCTTTTGATCCTCTCAATTTGATTTGATTCAGTTCTATTTTGATTTTACACATTTAGACACATTTGTTTAGAAATACCTTAATAATCTAAATATGTTTTCACCTGATACAGTTCACATACTGTAAAATGTATTAGTGAAATAATAATGAGGTTATTAAGACCATAGAGTTTTACATGGATTCTCTAACAGAGAAGCTCCAACAATTGTTTGGCCACCAGGTGGCGATCACGCTTTATTGTTACACCTTTTTCCAGAAGAAGAAGAAGAAAGAATGAGCAAAAAATTCTGTTTTAGACCACATTTCCTTCAAAGAGTTCCTGCTTAAAGCTTAAAATTCACATTTAGATCCAACTCTGATTGTTTTTTGATCTGTTGTGAAAGAATTCCCAGTTAAAATCTGAAGTCTCATTGGCTGTCATGCATCAAGGCGTGAAATCTGTTCTCTGCTTTTGATCCCTCCCCTGGGGGAGTGGTGAGATGCAGACACAGCTGCACTATTTACATCTCCAATTTTAAAAGCCTTTGATACGACTCAGACGTGGTTTTGAACTCACGACCTTCCAGTGTCAGGACGGACGCTTAACCACAAGGCCACTGAGTTGGTATATAAATTTAACAACTTGTCATTTTTGGGGACGTCTGAGTTGTGGGCGGGACTGTTGGCGCAGAGCAACCCCGCCCCCTCTTCCTTCCCTGTGGCTGAGATTCACTCTTTAAAATGTGTTTTCCATTTAAATCTCCCTTCTGTTAACAATCATTCACAAACTTATGAGGAAATGACATCTAAAACCTTCAGATTGAAACTTTCTGGATTTTTTCTTCGTCTTTAAACCTGGACTTCCTCCTGCCTCCTCAGCGGGCTGATCCTTCTCTCCGCGGTTGATCCTGTTTGTATAACTTGTGAAGATGAGCGTGATCTTTCCATCTGCATCTCTGTCTTCGGCTCATCTGCTGCCGCCGCCTTCTCAGCCTTTGTTTGCTTTAGCAGAACAAAGACGGATTGCCGTCTGAGGCCTCGCTCCCGCCGCACGCCGCCGTTTGTTTGTATCTCTGCGAGCGAGCGAGGCTCCACTGTTGAAGTTTCCCCGAATTTTAATTTAGGGGTAGATTTAAAGGACCTGTGGACAGCTGTGCTTTATTGATCTGAAACCAGCTACGACCCCCCCGCCCCCCACAGAAATATCGGATGCAGTGGATCTGGCACAGCGGCGGGAAGGGGACGCCAGCCTCGGCGAGCTATAAAGGGATTTCCAAGTTCTGTTCGACTGACCGATGAAGCTGTGCGTTCTGACAGTTAATGTGGGGGGGGTCGGCACCATGAATAATAAATGACTGTTTTTTTATTTTATTTCTATAAAACAAAGTAAAAAACTCTCTTTGTTTGCTCAACCTGCCTTTAACTTATTCATGCACATGCATGTGTGCTACATTTTTAATGAGGTTTATTTTTTCATTTGCTCAGATGTGAGTCTTGATTGGTGGGGGGAGGGGGGCGCTTTCCCGTCCGGCGAGGCCTCGGCGGTCTCACATGAATAATTCTGTCCCGTAGAACATGGTCGTTGCTTTTGTTTCTATTAGCGAATATATAGTGGAAGGATTGGTGTCCCGTCTGTAGCTCCATGTTTGTTCTTTGGTGAGCGGTTCCAGCCGCTTACAGAAGAAAAATCTCAATTTTTTCACTCTTTCTAAAAATTGACGACCAAAGGAGGGAATCAAAAATAGATGATATGGATTTATAAGAATAAAAACGTAATATCAGCAAACAATTGCATTAAAAGTCATTTTCTTTATCATCTAACACCAACCTTTTTGGTAGAAATCCTTGCTTAAGCTTAACTACGCTGCAGGGATCATTTCTGATAGTGAGACCATTGATTCTATATGAGAACTGGACCGAGTGAGTGTGATGTTTGCGATATTTCATTTGGCAATAGTTGTGTCAATTTTAAAATACTGATAAGATGATATTTAGTTAATTATTTATGAGCATCTTTCAGTGTCCTTTGTTTCCCACCTAAACCCTCAACCGCTAGTCAGCACTCTGAGCCTCTTTGAGCAGCTCTACACCGCGATCAAAACAACAAAATCTCACGAGAACCATTTGTTTTGGTATACTCTTGAGCTGTATCATGATACGTATCAGACTGAGAGACAAGTATCACGATACATATCGTACTGTGGGACATGTATCGCGGTACGTATCATTGTGAGACATTTACCGCAATATGTATTGTATTGTTTAATATGTATATTGATACGTATCATATTGTGGGACGCTTATGGCGATATGTATCGTATTGACTGATATGTTTCACGATATCCATCGTATTGTAAGACATGTATCGTGGTACATATCATATTGTGTGACGTGTATCATTATATGTATCTTATTGTGGGACATGTATCGCGATATGCATCGTATTGTGAGACATGTATCGTGATACATGTATCGTGATACGCATTTTATTGCAAGACACGTATCGCGATACACATCTTATTGTGAGACATGTATCGTGATACGCATCGTATTGTAAGATATATATCACGATATGCATCGTATTGGGAGACATGTATCGCGATACGCATCGTATTGTGAGATATGTATCGCGATACATATCTTAATTTGAGACATGTATCGCGATACGTATCGTACTGTGAGACGCGTATCGCAATACACATCTTATTGTGAGACATGTATCGGCGTCTGGGTGCTTGCCGGGATTGCCCGGCGGGCGGATTCCCTCCATGGAGAACATATTTTGTTCTCTAAATTTGTGAATGAAAATACAGAAATGGTCTTATTTTGGGATTGTCTTGGAATTGGTAATAATTGTGTTAACAGTTAAAAAAATGGATCAGATGAGTGAAGTTGGTCATTACACGAGCTGTTGTTTTTCCGTCAAAGCGTCTGCAGTCCTGTTGACTCCGAGACTTTAATCAACACGAGTCGCCCTCAGCGCTCCCGTTTCCGCCTCACCTCAGTCAGAGAGACGAATGCGGCCCGCCAAGTAATTGATTTTAGAAAATGTCACACCAAGTCTTGTTAGATACATACAGGACTGCCAGAGACAAATAAATATTGAGCAGAGCTGGGCCTGCATTAACCTGGGAAACACACCTGTGTTTGTGGCCCGCCGCACGTCTAATTTAATGTTGCCAAGGCGCCGTATTGACTTTGACTTTGTTCAAATTTGAGAGAACTCTCCAGGCATGCTGTGCTCTTTGCTTGTTGCATCCTCGTCTCTGCGTGGGCCGTGTCCAGAGAGGTAAAGAAACCCGGAAAACTATTGACCAATGTCGTTTAAGAGCTTTGATCTGACGTCCTGATATTGGGGGGGGGTTGGGGCAGACGTTTTTAAATACAAACTGCAGGTTAAAGGTGACTGAATGAAGCTTTCTCTATTGATTCCAATGTGGAGAACAACAACTAAACACAAACATTTATTATTTTTTTTCCAAAGATTTTCTGTGAAATCCAAACTAAAAGAATTTATTTATTTTAGAGATCGACCGCAGAAGCAAACCAAACAGTTTCACCGACGCCTAACAAGCCAATATTAGTATTTAAACCTCAGCAGGGTTCCCGAGGGCTCTGAAATAGTCTTCAATCATTGACTTTATGAGTTTGGAAAGAATACCTTAAAAATTTTAATATCTTATCCCTAAAAATGGTGTTGAAACTTCTCCTTCATTTTTCAACCAACATAGAATAAGAGCTCTAAAGCATCAAGGCTCAGATCACAAAAAGATGAGAAACAAGAGTTTTGATCATAAAATGGGAAATCAGTTTAGAAATTGGTCTTAATTTGGTCTTAAGTTTTGACACATGTCACGTTTTGGATCCAGTTTTCTAAAATTTAGTTAGGACTTCATCAGGAAGACTTCACAGTTTCGCTGTAGATCCACAGATCAGGCTTTGCTGATAACAGATCACTGGAGAATTCATCTGTTTCCAACAGGACGACCTGATCGCAGACAAGATGGCGGCTAAAAATCATTGGCCAGAAATGGAAATTACACAAGATTTTAGAGTTGTTGCCACTTTTATCAAAACTTTTTAAGGTGTTTTGCTCAGAATTAGTTTAGCACGTGTCAAAAGTGGGTTAGCGCTTTATTAATTTGACGCAAGTGTTCAGATTTTTAAAACTTTTACATTGGAGCTTTAACTCCAGTGTTTACATTTAACCGCAGTTAGCTTAAACCCTTTATGTAATCAACGTGATATATGATACTTTATATTATTAATGTGTTCCATACGGGTGAAAAGTCGCTTTAAAGTGTTTCTTACCAGGTAAAAACCGCTTTTCTCTTTCTAATTCACGCTGATCGTGTAAGGAGTTACTTATTTATGTCAAAGAGTTTTGATGTTTTGGCAAAGACGCTTCACGTGTTAAAGAGTCAAAGCTTAAAACGCAATACAGACCCATAACTATTACAGTGATATTAGTCTTTTTTGACCCAAAACGACAGTTTTTAGACCGAAATGTGGGGGGAGGGGAGTTCAGGCTAATGATCTTCAGCTGCCATCTTGTCTGCCACCAGGTCCCCCTCCTATAACATCGACCAGGATCTGTTCCTCTGATGGATTCATTCCTGATCCCTCCTGGTCCCAAAGAGAACTTCAACATCTTCAGCTCTACTTCCTGTTTCTAAACAACAACATGGCCGCTCTCACCACAGTCTTCGATGACCTGTTGCTGAGAGCTCTCTATTTACATCCTCTCCCACTAGCTTACAGCCCCTCACACCATTAGCTATCCAACCTTTCAGTTTTGATCCATATTTAATCCAGTTCTGATTGCAAAAATGCCAAAAGATAGATAGATAGATGGATAGATAGATAGATAGATAGATAGATAGATAGATAGATGGATAGATAGATAGAGGTTGTGTCCGATTGCCCCCCCCCCATCCCTAACTACTATATAACTATAGAGACTATTTAGTGCCCTGCATTTTAGAGGTAATTCGGACACGGTGCTTACTACTTTTCTTTCGTTTTTCTAAAAAACTGATATAACGTCATCGATTTCACAAAGTGAAAATTGAATAAAAATGAACATTTTATGTTTATTTAAGACTCCACAAAATGTGGATGGTTTATTCAAATTATGCATTTAATCATGTTTTTTTGTTGGTAATTGTTCGGCCGCAATGCATTGTGGTCTATGTCCGCTAATCTAGTGAGCATCGATGTATGTTAGTATTTCGCAAAGACTTCTGGGAAATTTCGAGTGCACTAGAAAATGGCTAACGGCCTATACAGTGCACTATATAGGGATTGGGGCGAGGGGAGATTCGGACACAACCAGAGATAGCTAGCTAGATGGATAGATGTTTTAACTGAGTTGCCCTAGCTAGCTAAGATGAAAGGCATGTCATGATAAATAATAATAAAGACATGATAAATAATTAATAATATAAACATGTAACTACACCAATAACGTAGACATTTCTTAGTTATTCCTAATCTCTCATTCCTTTAAGTTTCTATTCTCGTTTTGATCTATTGTTCATAAACAAAACTGCATTCTTAGACTTTTGATGACACGTTCTTCGTGGACCTTTGAAACCTTTTGAACCTGATGTGGCCTGACATCTCAGGTTCAGGTGCGGGTTCTGATAACTTTTTGTGCTGCTGAGTAAATTTGTCCTGACAGATATGGGGAGCAGGGACATCTATCAAAGTCTCGGAAAGAGTCTGCTGGCTGGTTCCTAAACCCTGTGCGGTGTGGGACCGACTCGACACCTCCCGATGCCGTCTTGTCACATTTCAGAATGAGAACACAGTAAATCCCAAAGCCTTGTTGAAAACACTGCCTTCAGATGTATGTAATCACCGACAGCTACTCCGTCATTTTTCATCATCTGTTTCCAATCTCACAGCCATGAAGCTTTATTTAACCCGACGGACTTCGACTTTATTTAACATTTCTTCATTCTTTTCTTCAGCAGCTTCTTCTCCTTTTTTCTAAAAGAGATCAAATATGTTTTTTTTTTATCTAAAAGACTCAATTTAATTAGAGAACAGAGCTACAAATACAAATCTAAATTAGTGACATTAGATGTAGAAAAATACTCCCTTTGATGGAGGTTCTCTTCTGTTGGTTCTTCAGTGGTCCCAAATCTACTCCATAATCAGGTTTGGGGTGTTAATCGTTCATTAATTGGATTAAAATCCTGTATCACAATCAAAGTGCATCTGTCAGAACCAATGAAAAAGTTTGTCCTCCAAAGAGACACCAGATGGTGTCCACTGTACTCGCCCCTTTTTACTTTATTTATTGGACCCCTTGCCAGGCATGTTTATTTGTATAGCGCATTTCATGTACAGAGACAATTCATAGTGTTTTACATAAAACATTAAAAGAAACAATCGAGAGAAATGGTAAAGGTGTGATCATTAAAATAAGATTAAAAGAAAGTAAAAAGGACTAAACTATAAACAAGTATAGAATAGAAAAGTTGAATTACCTGCGGTAACGCTAGTGTGAATGTTTTGTGTGAAAGTAGTCGCTGAAGATGCTGAAGCCTTTCGCCCAAAATGGTGACGCAATTTACTTTAATTACGGAAGGGATTTGCTGAAAATGCAAAAGCTATTTGCAAAATGTTAAATTTGCTAAAATACTGGAAATTTTGTTAAAGAACTAGGAAAGAAAACTGAAGTTGACCTAAATTTCTGAAAAATTTGTAGTAAGATTGATTAAAAATCCACAATACATGCCAATTTTGCAAAAATATTTAGTGAGTCGATGGCAAATTAGCCAAAAACATTAGCATGTTGCTAAAATAGTAGCTAAGCACTAATTTAGCTTAAAAAACCTCAGTAGATGCCAAATTAGTCAAAAAAGCGAGCACATTGCTTAAATACTAGCTAAACTCAAAATTAGCCAAAAATGTTTGCATGTTGCTAAAGTATTACGTAGACTTAAAATTAGCCTAAAAAAGCCTAAGTAGATGCCAAATCAATCAAAAAACCCTCCAAAATAGTCTAAAATTCCTCAGTAAAATAAATTAGTCAAAAACATTAGAATGTTGCTAAAGTAAAAGCTAGAATTTATATTAGCCTAAAAACCCCCAGTAGATAAAAAATTAGCCAAAAATGCTAGCATGTTGCTAAGAACTTAGCTAAACTCCAAATTAGCATAAAAATCCCAAGAAGATGCTAAATTGGCCAAAAATGCTAACTTGTTGCTTAAAAACTACCTAAACTCTAAATTAGCCTAAAAATCCCCAGTAGATAACAAATTAGCCAAAAATGTTAGCATGTTGCTAAAATAGAGTTAAACTCTAAATCAGCCTATTCAATCTCAGTAGATATCAAATTAACCAAAAACATTAGCATGTGGCTAAAATATTAGCTAAACTCTAAATTAGCATAAAAATAGCTCAGTAGATGCTAAATTAGCCAAAAAAGCTAACACACTGCTTAGATACTAGCTGAACTCCAAAATATCCTAGGATTCTGCAGTAAACTAAATTAGCCAAAAGCGTTAGCATGTTGATAAAATATTAGCTAATCTTCAAATTAGCATTAGAAAAAACTCAGTAGATGCTAAATTAGCCAAAAAAGCTAGCACACTGCTTAAATACTTGCTAAACTCCAAAATATCCTAGGATTCTGCAGTAAACTAAATTAGCCAAAAGCGTTAGCATGTTGATAAAATATTAGCTAATCTTTAAATTAGCATATAAAAAACATAAGTAGATGCCAAATTAGCTAAAAAAAGAGCTAGCACATTGCCTAAATATTAGCTAAACTCCAAAATAATATAAAATTCCTCTGTAAACTAAAGTAGCCTAACGTCAGCTTGTTGCTAAATTAGCATAAAAAATACTTAAGTAGATGCCAAATTGGCCAAAATAACGAGCTTGTTGCTTAAAAACTAGCTAAACTCTAAATTATCCTAAAAAACCTCAGTAGATAACAAATTAGCCAAAAATGTGAGCTAAAATATTAGCTGAACTCAATTTTTTTGAAAATTACAATAAAAGATGAAAACAAAGTGGTATAGGGTGGCTGTTGAGGATATTTTTCTCGTGTTTCTCCTGTGGTTTATGAAAATAACGGAGATTCTGCTCATATTAGCATTTTTTCTGAGAAATAACAATTTTAAGTCGGACAGACCTTTTCTGTGCCGTTCTTTGGACTGTTTCGGGCTTTAATCTTCTCAGTAGATCCAGTAGAGGTGAAATGATCGTTAACATGAACGTTTCTGCATCTCATTCTCAGACGGTTCTATTGTCTGTCAGTTATCAGACCAGTAGCATAATCCTGTAGACGCGCCCCCCCGAGTTTTCCCAGAAACGGTGACCCTGATCCGAGTCGGGGGGTGGGATCGATGGGGGGGATCCACTTATCAGTGCGAACAGGCGGCTGAAATATACGCTGCACTTCTCTGAACTTATCGTCCACTTAATCACTCACAGACGCCATCTCGAGACGGCTCGTGTTTAATTACTTATTTTATCTGTTGGGACTGAAGTGGGAGCCGCGTGGGGGAGGGAGGGGGGTCCTCGTCACCTCTGAACGTCACAAACAGAAGTACTTCCTGTTATAAACAGAAGTACTTCCTGTTATCAATTAATACAATTACTGAGATTCATTTTTTTACTCTAATATTGAATTGGAGACGTGAAGAAACTTAGTTTTATGAAGGTATTTTTCATGTTGTCTTACCTTTGTGCATAAATTTTTTTCCCAGCATGCTTTGCTTTTAAATAAACACTTAAAAGAAGGTTTATGCTCAAGTTTATTTTAAAAACTTGAATCAGTTTCTCCGAACTTCTTCTGATTTTTTTTTTTTGGGTTAAAAAGTGTGAGAAACATTTGAGATTTTTCTCAGGACTCTATGATATTTCAAATAAAAACTGAGACTGATTTGGAAAAGTAAAAGTGAATATTGAGCTTCGCGGTTGAATGCTGCTCCATTACCCGGGGCGTTAAACGGCAGGTTGTAGCTCGATTTACCTTCCAATTTCTGATGCTGAGAGTCAGTCATGAATCTAAACCTGAACCTCGGATTCTGAGGGTGTACACTCTACCACTAGGACACTGAGATGGCTGGGGGTTGACGTTAGGAATTCACTTTGATACCAAATCAAAGAGCCACTCTGATGAAAATGCTGTTTTTACAACACATTCTCCCTCCCATGTCGTCACATATTGACGTTTGGTCCACCTCACTTTTGACATTTTGGCTGCTGGCTGTTTGTACAATCAAGGATCCACAACGCTCGGGACGCCGTACTGGACACGGACTGATCCTCTGGACGCTGCTGGTATCATTACCCTAACCCAATACCAGTACCATAACCTAGTACCAGTACCCTTTCCTAGTACCAGTACCAGTGCCCTAACCCAGTACCAGTACCCTGAC
>NC_050530.1:1095215-1107477 GCF_002922805.2 Oryzias melastigma
GAAACAGCTGCTCAATTAGACTCATTTCAAGAAAAAAACTTCCTATTTGTGTTTTCTGACCTGGAATTCAAACTAGAATGACAGAGACTATGGAGACGAAAGAAAAACTGAAGGCCTTTTCTGAGCATAGAAGTTTTTACTGATTGTTCATGGGGTTTATGAGCCTTTCAGATTAAAGGCTACAACAGACAACATAGAAAATTTGATCCATAATGTGGTTTTAAATACAATACTATTGATGTTTTAAATTAATTTAAGGTGCAGGTATTGAATTTTGGATCCCGACTGCAAATATTACAGTTGTAAGAAAATATTAATTTAGTAAAATGTGGCTATGATGTGGCGATACTTGATGTGGAGATACTTGATGTGGGGATATTTGATGTGGCGATACTTAATGTGGCGATACCTGATGTAGAGATACTTGATGTGGCGATACGTCATGTGGCAATACTTGTGATGATACTTGATGTGGCGATACTTGATGTAGCGATAGTTGATGTAGAGATACTTGATATGGCGATACTTGATGTGGCGATACTTGATGTAGAGATACTTGATATGGCGATACGTGATGTGGCGATACTTGTGGTGATACTCGATGTTGCGATACATGATGTGGCGATACTTGATGTGGCGATACTTGTGGCGATACTTGATGGGACGATACTTGATGTGGCAATACTTGATGTGGTGATACTTGTGGTGATACTTGATGTGGCGATACTTGTGGCGATACGTGATGTGGTAATACGTGATGTGGCGATACTTGATGTGGCGATACTTGTGGCGATACGTGATGTGGTAATACGTGATGTGGCGATACTTGATGTGGTGATACTTGTGGTGATACTTGATTTAGCGATACTTGATGTGGTGATACTTGATGTGGCGATACTTGTGGCGATACTTGTGGCGATACGTGATGTGGCAATACGTGATGTGGCAATACGTGATGTGGCGATACATGATGTGGCGATACTTGTGGCGATACTTGATCTGGTGATACTTGGTGTAGCGATACTTGATTTGGCGATACTTGATGTAGAGATACTGGTGTGGCGATACTTGATGTGGTGATACTTGTGGCGCTACTTGATGTGGCGATACTTGATGTGGCGATACTTGACGTGGTGATATATTCATTAGTAAAAGGTCCTAATTGAGGAAATTGATGTATAAATTGCTCGTTGACATTCCTCTGTGTCATTTGCCACATTTATTCCCCGGTTCTGTTCTTTCTGTGGCTCCGTCTGGTGTCCTCTGTCTCTCTGTGGGTTTGTTCCCGACTCCTCTCGGAGTGGACTCCACAGCTTGTGATGTCTACGTTCTCTCTCCGCCGTTTTGTCTCTTCCGGTTTCTGTGCTGAAGTGAGTCACTCCGACTTACTACAGACAGAACCAGCCCGCTGACTTTCTGATCCGGTCCGGGTTAGGAGGCTTAAACGAGCCTTTGATGGCCTTTGACGGGGACTCCCGTGCGGCGTTGCAGGAAGACAGAGCGGATGATCAAAGGATCGTCTTTTCTAGTAGGATGGAGTTCCTGCTGTGAAATATCATTCATGCAGCGCCGACACTTCGAGTTTCCTCCCATTAGGTGTTACGTAACATGACAGTCAAACGGTTGATCCCAAATAGACAATTTCACCTTAAACCTTAACCTTGTAATATTACAAAAACATCAACAATTAGAATTATTGACTTTTTGTCTATTTATATTTTGGGTTTACACAAATGAATCCACATTTGTTGGTGTTTTAAATATTTTAATAAAAAACTGCAAAGTGTTTTTGTTATTATTTTGTGGGAAATAAATAATTAAAAGAATATAATAGAAAATCATAAGAAAACCTCCATAAGACGCGACAACCCTTTAAAATTTCCGCTCAGGATTTCACTTTGAGGCTAAAACCAACTTTTGCAGGTGATTGAAGAATGAAAATGAGTCAAACTGAACGGATGAGAAAAGTTTTTGAACGTTCAGACGGTCCTGGATTATAGCTGTTGTAATTAGTGAATCTCAGTTTGAGGAGTTTGTGGACGAGAGCTTTGAGAATGAACTCGGTTCATTTGAATTAGTCACTTCTCCTCTTGAACTCGTTGATTTCCTCGTTTTTTTGGACTCCGTTTTCCCACGTTTATGGGAGATTCTCAGGCAGAAGAAGCAGATGTCCAAAGATACAGATGTTACAGTCATGTTTGTTTTGTAAAATGTTATTGTTTAAGACACATTTTCATTGTTTCTATAATATTAAAAAAAGATAAAAGCATTTTTTTTACTTCTGAAAATGACACAACTTAAAGTTGCATCAGATCATCAGCTGCACCTCATGTTAATAATTTGGTAATAATTTCTGGCGCTCATATCAGACAAAACATCCTCATTTTAGGCTGTATGTCTTTATTTCAATGACTTTTTAATGTCCCTGGACTACAAAGACCAGATTATTTTTGAAATTCTTCTTTCTTCCTGCATATTTGAGCAAAATTTCCCACCAAATATTCAAAAACTCACTAAAATGTTTTACATAAAAGTACATCACTTGAAAAAAGATAGAAATGGGGTCAAAAACTTACATATATTTCATAATCCACTAACAAAACACAAGAGTCTGGGATATCCAAAGGAAGTTTTAAAGTTTTATGGGATGACCACAGAACTGAGAGATTAGCGGACATTTTTGTTACAAAATGTGAAATTTGCTGATTTTTAAATTTGCGCACAATATGGGAAAGTTTTGTTTGAGCAATCTTTGTGAAAGCTCACACACACCCCCAGATAATTTGATCGCAAAAATGCCAAAAGATAGAATAATAGATGGATAGATAGTTAGCTAAAAGAGAGAAAGTTAGCTAGCTAGGTAGAGAGATAGCTAGTCATGCCGCCATCTTGAAATGAAAAAAAAAAAGTTAGTTTTAGTCCCACGTATAAATTTAAACACCTCCTAGGGATTTCAATATATCGCCTACTAACTCCTCCGCCTACCTACTTTGCGAAAAATGTTCGTTTTAAATATCTACATTTTTAATGGCGTTAGCATAGCAATCTCGCAAAAGTGCCGTCGTCCTGTTGCTCGTTAATTTTTATTGGAATATTGTAAAAAAACGCGAATCCTTAGTTCAAGCTGAACAAAACGATATGACATACAATATTACAGTAGTAGGAATGTGGGCGTGGTTAGCAAAAACCCCCGTTGCTAAGGAAATCAAAAAAATTACTTTTCCTGATTCTTCTAAAAGTTACATAGATCTGTTCATCAACCTCAGGTGACCAAAAAATAGAATGGTTGCTATAGAGATAAAATCAATAGAAAAGCTAAAGTTTTGGAAAAAAAGGTTTAATTGTTTTTTTTCATGAAGTTGTAAAGGCGTAAAGGTGGTAAAGCCGCCACTCAGCCCGTGAGGGCGGATCAAAAGGGGCTAATTTATTAAGTTCTAATCCTTTAAATATTATATTTATTTTGATAAACATAGACAGAGATATATTCGTTTTTAAGACAGTTTCATAATAAGTCTTGGTGTTTTTTTCTCTCGCTGTTCATTGAGCCACAAACAGAACAAATGGAATCATTTCCACATAAAAATTAAATATATTGAGTTTAATTCCATTTCAAAGCATATTTTCTAGATTATTAGCAGCATCTTTGATTTAATTTATTGTTTTTATTTTTTTTCAGACAAGTATTTTTGTTTTTTAATCTGGCTTTGCCGCAAAAGCAATAAACCGTGAGGCCGTTTGTGATTGCACAACATAATCCAATTGCATGCAAAATAATTAGATTTATGCAAAATGGTCCGGCATGCTTTTGCTTTAATGGAAAAACCTCAGCGAACATTAAAAATATCCTCCGATGCTCCGAAGTGAAGCTCCGCTTGTGGTTGTTGTTTCTGGTGTGAAATCCTGCGGCTTCCAACCAGCTGTTTTATGGAGGTGTTTTATGATGGCTGGCAGATGAGCTTCTATTGGACTGACGCGATCTGAGAGAGTCCCCGAGCCTTTAGTGGGTCACTGGTGCCTTTTTAGGAAAGGAGACTTCTTCACTTCTGTGGTGGGAGGTCAGAGGAGGCGTGAAGATGGAAGGATTTCGCATTTTTATGGATTTGTTTTCAAACCTGTGCGTGTTGCTGAAGCAAAACGGCGAGAACCAACATGTGATGTGACCCGGCACCCCGGGCTCCTCGCCGCGCCGCTCCGCGGTCACCTGCGGGTTGATCAATGGATCGCCGCGGGAGCTTCCTGCCTGATCCCCGACGACCTCGGATCAAGGCGCGCAGGGCGCCGGGAGCTCGGCGGAGCGGCCTGTCAGGATCTGACTCGGCTGACTGTGAAGCTGTCGGGTTTCTGATGTTTCTCTGATTCCGCGCTGAGAGCTTCTCATCTCTAAACTCCGCCGGCTTGAAGGAAATTGTCAGATGGTTCGTCGGATTCCCGGCTGACAAACTGACGTTCGGTTTGTGTCGCTGGGAAAAATCCGCACGTTGTGTTTTTGAAATAAAATCCTGAAAAAAACATTTATGACTGAAAAAAACACAAATAAATGTATTTAGTTCTTCTTTTTAAGTGAGTTTAATGAAATAAGAGTCGCTTATTTTATTATGAAAATTAGGTTTTGAGTCAGAGAATCTTAAAAGTTCTTTATTTTTAACGACTTAATGAAATCTCTGGGAATTAAGATCAGTTGAAGATGATGTGAGAAAAGTGTCTCCATCTTTTTCTGAGACTCCTGGAAGACATTCTGGATTTTCAAAAACTCTAGAAATGGCCGACTCACTCACAGAAATGCGTCCTGGACTGAAGACGACTGCTGCGAATTCCCACTTTTCCTTTGTTTCAATCTTTGTCTTTGCTGCTAGTTTAACTCAGGGTTCCCCAAACTTTTCCTTCTGGGGGCCACATAAGAAGCGGGGTCGGTTTGTAGGCCAACAGAAAAAGTGTAAAGATTTATGGTTTTCCAGAAAGCCACACATGGCCAAATTTTAAATAATTCATTTCTGTAATCTTCATAGAAAAAATAATACTAAAACAATTTAAAAACTAGATATAGTAACCAAACTTGAAAATAGAATAAAATAACTGAAAAAAGACTAAATTAGCTAAAACAGTTAGCATGTATCTGAAATATTAGCTAAACTGCAAAATAGCCCCAAAAAACTGAAAAGAGCTAAATTAGCTGAAACAGCTAGCATATAGCTGAAATATTAGCTAAAGCAAAGCAACCTAAAAAACTAAAATAAAAAAGACTTAATTAGCTGAAACGGCTACCATGTAGCTGAATTATTAACTAAACTTCAAAGTAGCCTAAAGAAACTGAAAAAAGACTAAATTAGCTAAAGCGGCTAGCATGTAGCTAACACATTAGCTAGATGTCAAATTAACCTAAAAAACTGGTCTAATTTAGCCAAAACAGTTGGGGGGGGGGCTGATCCGGCCCGCGGGCCGTAGTTTTAGGCCCCCTTGTTTAAATTATCCCTAACAGGAAATTTTGGGGATATGATCTAGTTTACTCTTGTATCAGTCTCCAGCTCTTTCTCCTGATTATTTTAATCAATACATTTTGTAGTATTAGAGTATAGATCATACCTCCGTGAATACTCGATTCTGATTGGCTGCAGGCTGTCCCATAGAAAGAACTCGGTCCTGAAGACACGTTGGTTCATGTTTTCTAAAATACTTGGATGTAATAAAGGAACCTGTGGAGCTTTTGAAGAGTTCCTCGTTCAGCAAAGGAGATCATTCAGAAGAACCCGACGCGGTGGATGGAGCCTTGAAGGTGGGCTCTGACCCGGACGACGCCCGCCGACTGATGCCCGTCGAGCTCCAGACACGACTAAACGAACACGAGTCCGCGCTAATGAAAGCAGGAATGACCTTGGCTGCTTTGACAAATTGGTAAAGCAGCACAGAGAGCAGACCAACGTTTGGCAAAGCGAATCCACAATCCACTTATTAGCTCTCCCTCTCTGAGGATTAATTGGGTTTCTTCATGCCTAAAATTAATTCCATCTTTTATAATGTCCTACTTAAGAGCGGCGGTTGTTCGGGAGGTGGAGGCGTGACAGTCGGACGGGTCGTCCTCTTCGTCTCCACCTCTGGAGAAAAGGTGGATTTTGTAAATCTTATCAAAGTGTTTCTTTAAAAACGAAGAACACCTGGACGCACCGACAGGTGTTCTGTAACACTTTAGAACAGGCCTCCCAGAAAGAAGTCGAAAAACTTTAGAAAATTGTCTTTTTATAAGCTAAAAAATCTGCTAATCCAGTGAGAAGATTATAAGTTTAGGAAACACGTTCTAGTCTCTAATACATGTTTTCTCAAACTGAGATTATTTTACTGTTGAAAAACTTTCTTGATAAGATTATTGTGTGAATGCTTTTTAATTTATTCCTCCGCACATTTGTTTGATTCATAGAAACTTTTGATATTCTTACATTTTATGGTTTTTAAGATTTTACTCAATTTATGCCATTTTTCTGCCCCATTGAAAATGAATGGAACATTTTTAAATGTATGCAGTTAAAAACATTCAGTGTGTTCAGGATATTCATGCTTTTACTTTTACTTATGGAATTTTTGAAATTTTACGCAATTATTGAAACTTTATGCAAATTTTGCGATTTCACATATTTCTTCAAATATTTGCGCACTTTTTGCAAATTTTGCAAAATTTAACAGAATGTTCAGCATGTTAAGGACATTATTGCTACTGAGATTTTTTGGGCTAATTTTTGGTTAACTTAGCATCTACTGAGATAATGTAGACTATTCTTGAGTCTAGCAAATATTTTAGCAATATGCTAACGTTTTTGTCTAATTTAACATCTACTGAGGTTTTTTTGGGGCTAATTCTGATTTAAGCTAGTATTTTAGCAACATCTTAGCTTTCTTGGCTAATTTGCCATCTACTGAGGGTTTTTGGGCTAATTCTGATTTAAACTAGTATTTTATCAACGTGTTAGCTTTTTTGGCTAATTTAACAACTACTAGGGGTTTTTGGGCTACTTCTGATTTAAGCTAGCATTATAGCAACATGTTGGCTTTTTAGCTAATTTAACATCTACAGAGGATATTTGGGCTAATTCTGATTTAAGCTAGTATTTTAGCAGCGTGTTAGCTTTTTAGCTAATTTAGCAACTACTGGGGTTTTTTGGGCTAATTCTGATTTAAGCTAGTATTTTAGCAGCGTGTTAGCTTTTTTGGCTAATTTAACAACTACTAGGGGTTTTTGGGCTACTTCTGATTTAAGCTAGCATTATAGCAACATGTTAGCTTTTTAGCTAATTTAACATCTACTGAGGATATTTGGGCTAATTCTGATTTAAGCTAGTATTTTAGCAACGTGTTAGCTTTTTTGGCTAATTTGGCATCTACTGAGGTATTTGGGGCAAATTCTAAGTTAAGCTAACATTTAAGTAATGTCTTAGCTTTTTTGGCTAAGGGAGCATCTAATGAGGTTTTTTGTGATAAGCTTCTGAGTTAAGCTAATATTTTTAGCAATGTTGCAATTGTTTTCATGAAATTCTTCAATTTTTTGTGCACTTTCTGCAAATTATGCATGTTTTGTATCAAAACGTTCGACGCATTCATGACTTCATTTAGCAATTGAAATAAAGACCTTCAGCATCTTCATCGACCACATTCACACAAGCATTTTCGCAAGTAATGCAACTTTTCTAGTTTTTCCTAAAAATATTTACTTTCTTAAGATGCAGTTTAGCAGTGAAATACTGTGATTCTTTAAAAAACTGTGCTAATTTTTTCTTGAATTAATATTGAAAATCGACATTTTAAACAAAAAACTAAACTCTAATAAGTACATTTAGTGTTTCAAAGACGCTGAATGGGATTTCAAGCACATAGAAAAGATGAATTTAATGAAAATGTTTCTACTTTAATTGGTTGCTGTGTCACATTCATCCAGTCCTTGTAACTGTGTGTTTTTGCAGCTCCATATATAAACAAATGGCCCATTGAACGCTCCATGTGTGACAAGTGGCCGCCGCGCCTCTGCTCTTCCTCTATAATCTGTGAAACTGGCGACATTAGAGGCAGGAGTGGCGTTTAAGTGCTGGGTATTGGCCACAGAGATCCACTCTGCCAGCTGGAAAATAGGCCAGCCTTCTGTTTGTTTGTTTGTTTGCTTATTTATTTATTTACTGCAAGGCCTTTGTAGAAATAAATGGGTCATTTAAAAGACGGAGTAATCCTTCGTCGTGTAGGGGAAGTACCTCCATATCAGAGCCTCTTGTTCCCGGCTGATGCTTCATAGAGGATGCATGTAAAAGCACAATGCTTTAGTGATGATACGAGTTATAAATCCTTACAGTTTAGCACCTGAGACTAGACGAACCATGAAAAGATTCTGTAGAGTTTAGGATGAGGTGTATCGTGCAGTTTCCTTGAGGCTTGTGCAACCATATCAAGGGGACGTCATGAAAATGGGTCGTACCATTGTCGTGTGTGTATTGTGGAGTATTCGTTAGGCTAATGGAAGTTGTACACACTTAAGACGTACGGAGTCCTTACGCCGAACTCTAGTTGTTAGTAGGTGAGTACTGGTTCCTACACGACCAAATGCAAATGTCGCAGATCCATAGAGTATACGTGATATTAAGTGTCTGTAGGAAGATCACACAAACGACTCTAATTTCCTAACAATCAGGCTCCACACGTATCACGTGAACAACGCTCGGGCTGCCATGATTGGTCGACTAATTGATGATTAATTGACTTTTAAAACAGTCGATTAGTCTTTACTTTATATTATATAGAGTCAGAGTGTAGTAAAGTTGAAAGTTATAATCACATTCTGAGAGGTTTTTGGACTATTTTGGAGATTAGCTAATATTTAAGCTATATGCTAGCTGTTTTGACTAATTTAGGATTTTTTCATTGTTTTAGGCTATTTTGGAATTTAGCAAATATTTTAGCTAAATGCTAACGGTTTTGGCTAATTTAGGTTTTTTTGTTTTCCAGGCTATTTTGGAGATTAGCTAATATTTAAGATGTATGCTAGCTGTTTTGGCTAATTTAGGATTTTTTCATTTTTTTAGGCTATTTTAGAATTTAGCTAATATTTTAGCTAACTGCTAGCGGTTTTGGCTAATTTAGGTTTTTTTGTTTTCTAGGCTATTTTGGAGATTAGCTAATATTTAAGCTATATGCTAGCGGTTTTGGCTAATTTAGGATTTTTTCATTTTTTTAGGCTATTTTGGAATTTAGCTAATATTTAAGCTAACTGCTAGCGGTTTTGGCTAATTTAGGCTTTTTTGTAGCTAATATTTCAGATACATGCTAGCTATTTTGGCTAATTTGTGCTACATTTACATTTTTTAGACTAATTTGGCATTTAAATCATTTTTTTGCAGGCTATCAGTGAGCTAGCTATCAGTTTCAGCATCTTCAGCTGCCAAATTCAGCTTAAAGCTTCACACTAGCGATAATATCTAATTTTAAGTTAGCGTAAAGCTAATGATGGTTAAGATGTGCGCTTTACATCCACTTCGCTCATGACCTGATTAGTCGACTTATCACAAAAAATAATGAAAAAATAATCGTTGATTAGTTGGCTACTAAAATAATTGTCTGTGGTAACACTAAATGCAAGCTGCAGTTTTATTGAAAGAAGTGAAGATAAAGAGGAAAATGAAAGTTTGGCACTAAAGAAGAAAAGCGTTTAAGTTAGGAAAAGAAAAGACAAACATTGAAGGCGATAAACCTTCTGGTGTTCGGCGGTTTCCATCAGTTACGCTGGTTTTTGAAGTTCTGTTTTAAAATAAACAAACCTGCAGATTCTCATCAGTATTGACTAAATAGTGATCAGAAAATGCTTGTTACTGTAAACTGGAGGAAGATCTTTAGTCTAGTTATAAGACATTCATCACAGGTTTTAATAAATGCTTAAAAAACATATATCACAGATTATTATCGGTCCAGTTGAATACTTGATTCTGATTGGCTGTATCTTGGGACTTTAAAGTGTGCATTCTCAGAAATTAAAGTACTTCAGTTTTCCATGGTGTGTGTTAATTTCTGATAATGCACACCTCGTTGGACATTATCCCCTACTTGTAAATGTCTAAAACATGGTAATAAATGGTTTATAAGCCATTAATTAATATATATGCTTCTTTCTTAATAGTTTATTGTCGTTTAGATGCCCTTTTATCTAAACACCAATGTGTTCATTTTAAATCCCTTAGAAGCGGTTGATAAAGATATCGTCAACAAATACTAATAAATGTCTAATAAAGGTTTATAAACTCATAACTAATGATTGATAATGTCAGAACATGAAGACTTTTCATTATAAAGTGTAACCTTGAAGGTAAATGAAAAGTGACTTTAGTGTCATTAAGTTGCAAATGACAGAAAAACAAACCAAAGTACTTTTCAAAATAAAAGTTTAGTTTTAGTTGTTTTTATTTCAGCTAATTTTCTCAGAAAGAAAAGACAGAAAAGACAAAGAAATAGGGCGTTCTAATGAGAACAATTAGTGATTAATGGCAGAGGAAATCTACTGTCCTTTCTGTGTTTTTGTGATGCAGTTGCCATGGTGACCGGTGCGTTCCTATGAAGCTGTACTGCTGCGTCACCTCTAGAGGGGGTGATGCTGATGGAGCAACACTTTTTAATTTCATTTCATTTCTTCAAAAGACCCTTTTTCCTTTATTTCTGCTGAAGGTTCTGAACGCAGCGACTCGGCCGTCTGATCCTGACGCTCCTGCTGAGGCTGCAGGGACTCAAATACTTCTAAATCTAAAGTACTTTATGATAGGTTATCTGAGCATGCAGGGAGAGCACATTAGTGTAAATATCTTTTATTTTGAAATCTACGTGTTTATACTGGTGCATGTGGGGCCGTGTCGCGCCTGGCGGCGGTTCCTCCGTGTCTCCAGGTTGCCAGGCAATCAGCTGGGAGGAAACGCTTCCCATCCAGGAAATGTCAGGGAAATATTGGCATGAAATAAAATCCCCGCCTGCCCTTTCGTGTAAATAAACTGCAGAAAAAACGTCATTTTCCTGTTTGAGAGCGCCGACTGACCTCAGCTGGGAGGAGGGAAGATGAAGGGAAGTTATCGAATGAACAAACGTCCTGGCATTTACCGGTTTGATTACAGGAGCCGCCTGACTTTTATTTTGGCGGGAGCTCGGTTTCGGGCCGAGGAGCTGTGTAGAAAAGCCCCACGGCTGGTTCTGCCGGCTCACCTGTCAGTCGGCGCCGTGCAGAAGTGGCGGTGACAGCAGGTGTTCTCCATACAGCACGGAGTGTCACAGCTGTCAGCCTGCAGACAGAGACCTGTCCAGCCTGGTTAGGAGGACGGCGGGGGACGGCCCACACCGACACTCATTTACATGAACACGCCGCTGTGAGCAACGGCACGTCACGGTCGATGACGACCGTCTGAAGTCATTCTGGTTGGAATGAATCAATCCGCCTCTGCTGCAGCATCGTCTCACAGACTCACCTGGAGGTTTACGTCTTTTATGAGTTTATTTGGTCATTTGATTCCTTTATTGTAGCCACGCCCCCTTTCTATGTTCATTAAAGATCCACACAGATTTTTAACATTTTTTCTGACAATGGATAAAAAGAAATTTGACCTCAAAATTTGATTTTAGTATTTCTTTATCCAAATTCTGAATCAGGACCAGCAAAGCCAGGTGAGCCCATGTGGTTTCAAAGAGGGAAGAAATCGTCCACAGCTTCTGTGGTGGCCCCACATTCACTTATAAGGGCACTCATTGGGTTAGCTCGCTATGCTAACCGGGCGCCTGGTGAACAGTGTAGCACGCTAGCTCAATACAGCGTAGCTTGCTAGTACGCTACAGCGTAGCTCGCTAGCTCACTACAGCGGAGCTCGCTAGCTCAATACAGCGGAGCTCGCTAGCTCAATACAGCGTAGTTCGCTAGCTCAATACAGTGTAGCTCGCTAGCTCAATACAGTGTAGCTCGCTAGCTCAATACAGCGGAGCTCGCTAGCTCAATACAGCGTAGCTTGCTAGCTCGCTACAAGGGAGCTTGCTAGCTCACTACAGCGTAGCTCGCTAGCTCACTACAGCGTAGCTCACTAGCTCACTACAGCGTAGCTCGCTGGCTCACTACAGCGTAGCTCGCTGGCTCAATACAGCGTAGCTCGCTAGCTCACTACAGCGTAGCTCACTAGCTCACTACAGCGTAGCTCGCTAGCTCAATACAGCATAGCTCTCTAGCTCACTACAGCGGAGCTCGCTAGCTCACTACAGCGTAGCTCACTAGCTCAAT
>NC_050530.1:1107732-1108906 GCF_002922805.2 Oryzias melastigma
GTGGCCCCACATTCACTTATAAGGGCACTCATTGGGTTAGCTCGTTATGCTAACCAGGCGCCCGGTGAACACTGGAGCGCGGTATCTTGATAGGGCGGAGCTCGCTAGCACGCTACAGCGGAGCTTGCTATCTCACTACAGCGGAGCTCGCTAGCTCAATACAGCGGAGCTCGCTAGCTCAATACAGCGTAGCTCGCTAGCTCGCTACAGCGGAGCTCACTAGCTCAATACAGCGGAGCTCGCTAGCTCAATACAGTGTAGCTCGCTAGCTCGCTACAGCGGAGCTCACTAGCTCAATACAGCGGAGCTCGCTAGCTCAATACAGCGGAGCTCGCTAGCTCAATACAGCGTAGCTCGCTAGCTCGCTACAAGGGAGCTCACAAGCTCAATTCAGCGTAGCTCGCTAGCTCACTACAGCGTAGCTTGCTAGCTCAATACAGCGGAGCTCGCTAGCTCAATACAGCGTAGCTCGCTAGCTCAATACAGCGGAGCTCGCTAGCTCAATACAGCGGAGCTCGCTAGCTCAATACAGTCTAGCTCGCTGCTCCATACAGCGGAGCTCGCTAGCTCAGTACAGCGTAGCTTGCTAGCTCACTACAAGGGAGCTTGCTAGCTCAATTCAGCGTAGCTCGCTAGCTCAGTACAGCGGAGCATGCTAGCTCAATACAGCGGAGCTCGCTAGCTAACTACAGCGGAGCTCGCTAGCTCAATACAGCGTAGCTCGCTAGCTCACTACAGCGTAGCTCGCTATCTCACTACAGCGGAGCTCGCTAGCTCAATACAGCGTAGCTCGTTAGCTCGCTACAAGGGAGCTTGCTAGCTCAATTCAGCGTAGCTCGCTAGCTTGCTACAGCGGAGCTCGCTAGCACGCTACATCAGAGCTTGCTAGCTCACTACAGCGTAGCTCGCTAGCTCACTACAGCGGAGCTCGCTAGCTCGCTACAAGGGAGCTTGCTAGCTCAATTTAGCGTAGCTCGCTAGCTCGCTACAGCAGAGTTTGCGAGCTCGCCAAAAAGGAGTTCGCTAGCTCGCTACACATGTATGTATATATTTATAGAAAAAGAGAGAGAGAAAGTATTAAGTTATCCAGAAAAAATGTTTCAACCATTATATAAATGCACTTTTCATTTTTTTTTGTTTCATGATTAAACTTTAGAGGCACTGGGGTGTACAA
>NC_050530.1:1109308-1120284 GCF_002922805.2 Oryzias melastigma
CTGGCTGAATACAGCGTAGCTCGCTAGCTCGCTACAGCGGAGTTTGCGAGCTCACCAAAAAGGAGTTCGCTAGCTCGCTACACATGTATGTATATATTCATAGAAAGAGAGAGAGAGAAAGTATAAAGTTATTCAGAAAAAATGTTTCAACAATTATATAAATGCACTTTTCATTTTTTTTTTGTTTAATGATTAAACTTTAGCGGCACTGGGGTGTACAAATACAAATAATAAAGACCGCCTTTATGCTGAAAGTTCAGTTATTTTCTAAATAACAAGCAGTCTTAGCTGATCAAAATAAATGATGTTTGGTCGTTCCTCTTCTGTTTTTGGGTTGAGCAGCTTTTGTTTTTCCTTCACCAGATTGTAAAGGAGTTCGTGTGGATCCACAGCTGCTCTGTCAAAACTAGAAAAAGCTTCTTTCCTCTCAAATTTACCGGATATTTCCTCTCTCAGATTGAATATGAATCCTTTTGAGTGATCTCTGAAGGAGTGAAAGTGTCTAAGTGTGAGATAAAAGTGCTAAACGTTGTTTTTGTTTTATTTACAAAGATTTGACAGTAAAATACACATTTAAGTCTTTATAATAACATTTTTCTTAAACATTTTAATTATAACTAAACCTTAATATGCCGTCATATTTGATCGTTTTGTTTCCTGGTTTTCCGATAAAATTTCAAAGAAATTAAAAGCTTCACTCATCACCTTTATTCTGAAAGTCCCGTTATTTTTAAAACAGCGTAAGCTGCTCAAATAATGACGTTTCCTCCTCATTTCTGCCCCCTGCAGGTGGCGGAGATGCACGGTGAGCTGATCGAGTTCAACGAGCGCCTGTACCGCTCGCTCATGGCCAAAGACCACCTCATCGTCCAAATGAGACAGGAGCTGATCGACCTGCGCGGACCGGTGAGCGCCAAGCCCCGCCCCCTCTCAGCTGCCACTTATTCTCCGCTGAATCTCCTCTTACACTCGTTTGTTTTTGTGCTGCATGTAAATGTTTCCTTTCCTCCGTGGGGTGATTTCATTAGCGCTCATTCAGCGGTGTGCTCCTCCGTTGGTGGAGATAAAGGCTCTTAAAGCGCCGCGGCGGGAGCAGAAATATTGTTTTTTCATGCTCTTCGGGTCACAGTGCTTCAGATTAACATGTTACCTCTGTGACTGCTGGGAAACAAATGTCCCAGAATTCATTTCAGGGTTTGTTTTTCTTCATGTTATCATTTTATACTGTTTGAATTAGAAAAAACTGGAGCGCTTTGACGGTTTGGAGAAAGACACTTTAGGACCGTCACCAGAAGGTTTACTTTTTAGTTTTGATCACTTTTTAAAAGCACAAACACATTTTTGAAGGCATCACTTTTTCTTTTTGGTGTTTAAAAACATAATTCTTATAGTTTTCTAAAATATTTAGGAGATATTAGCTGCATTACAAACCGGGTTCAGTGATTTTAAAGTTTAGGTTCATGAGACTGTACAACTTTTTAAAATCTCTTAAGCAAATACCGTATGTCTTCTAATAGACGTTTTGGTGTTTATATAAATTTTCACATACTGTAAAATGTATTACTGAAATTACAATGAGATTGTTAATATTATACCATGTTACATGGATTCTCAAACAGAATTTCCAACGATTGTTTTTCTTCTCCTAGAGGACTTTCAGTTTGGCCACTAGGTGGCGATTGTACTACAGTGTTACACCTTATTCCAGAAGAAGAAGAAGAAAAACGATGTTATAGACCACAAATTGTTACTTTAAAACATATATCTTTAAAATATTTTGCCTGTAAGATTCCTCAGCGAGGTGACCGAGCCTCAACAACTTGGGGGCTCGTCCGGGATAAAGATGTTCATTTAGTCAGCAATATATGTTTAGGTCAACCGAGCGTTAGCATTAGCCGTCCTTTGGTAAATCCCAATATACGTTAGCATCAAGCTAGCGGTTTTTAGCTTTATGTGTTAGATCGATCTCTATTTTTATGGATCGATTATTGATCTAATAATCAATGTTATCGGTACATAAACCGTTAGCATAGAGATACCCCACCCCCACCCAACACTATTAGAAGATTATGGTCGCAAGTTTAACGTTTGCAACAAAACATATTTTTATCTAAAAAATTGAAAGTTATGATGATAATGAAGCTTTTGTGTTTAAATTTATTATTTTTAAGCTTTAGATATTTCAATTTGTTTTTTTAACTTATTTTTTTTTGTTTTATAATAGGCAATATTTTAGAGTTAAAATGCTAGCAGTTTTTAAAAATTTTAAATCTTGATAGTTGTGAAAAAAAATTTTTTTAAGTTTTACTCAAAATACTTTAAGTAAATGCATACTTTTTTAAGGTTTTTAAATATTTGTCAAATAAATGATAAAATAATAATTTTTTGTTATATGTAATTATTAATAATAAATTAATTCCTAAAATTATAGTTTGATCTAGCACACGATGCTAATAGCTTGATGCTAACGTACAATGAGATTTCCCATAGGACGGCTAATGCTAACGCTGGGCCGACCTAAACATTCATTGCTGTCTAAATAAACGTCGTTATATCCTTACGGGCATGAATTTTTAAAACTGTTTTAAAGTAACATTTTTTAATTAACTATTTGTGGTCTAAAACTATAATACTATAGTGTGATCGCCACCTAGTGGCCAAACTGAAACGCCCTCCAGGAGAAGCAGAACAATTGTTGGAGAATCCATGTAACACGGTATGATATTAACAATCTCATCATAATTTTACTAATAAAGTATGTGAACTGCATCGGATTGATATGAATATCTTCAAAAATATGAAGATTATTAATGTATTTCTAAACAAATGTGTAAATTCAAAATGTAATTGAATTGATTCTGGATATTAATGGAGATACCAGCCGATAAACATCACAGTAAACCACTAAAACCAAAATATACCAATGAAAAAGTGAATGTACTAAGATAATATTAAGTAAAGACGATAGCATTAGCTGACATGATGGTTCTTTATTTCTCGACTGTTCAGTTTTTGGTAAACAATTCATAGATCTGTTCTCGTCTCCTTCTGTCTGGATTCATTCTCCCTCCCTAAAAAAAACACACATTTCTGGCGCTCCAACGCTCACGTCCGTCCTCTCCGATTCTTTGAAAGTTACTTCAAATAAGCTCCTTCTTCCCAGATTCCAGAGTTTCTCAGCATCTGGTCACGCTCAGGAGCGCTCGAAGCCGTCTGGACATCCACGCGGCGCCCACAGCGAGCGAAGCGGCCTCCGGCTGCAGATAGGACCTCTTATCCTTCAGCCTCAGCCGTTCTGCTGGAGCGCTCTGCGCCGCTCGTGTGTTTGTTTGGTTCCCACCGCTCAGAGCGGCTGTGGCTGAGCGGGCCGGACTCAAACCTCCCGCGGCTCCGTTTGTGATTCCAAAGCTTTGACCCGGCCCGAAGGCGGAGGCCGCAGAGACGGGTTCTGGGTTTAGAGAGCCTCTCCGGGAGGGTTTAGGGATGACGTCAAGGAGACGGACAAACAGAAACTTTCTCTCATTCTCAAGGTCACCTGGTCATGTGGGAGCGGATGAACCAATCAGAGTCTGACGGAGAAAAGCTCCTGTTACAGCAGTGGATGGACTCTGTTGTTATTCCAACCATCAAAACTTTAATTTATAAACGATTCTGTCACATTCGTCTCAACTTGGTTTGGGTTGAAAAAATTGATTTGTTGAAAATTCAAAACAGCAGCTGTTATTAAAGGATGAATTAGTTGGTAATTTTAATGTTACAAGGTTTTGCTTTGAAATGTTCAACATCTTTCTTTCAAGCTTTTAATCCGTTTCTTTGTCAGAGGTCAGAGGTCAGTAACCTGCGGCTCCAGAGCCACATGTGGCTCTTTTATCACTCCATGGAGGCTGTCTGGATGAAGAAAAATAAAATAATAGTCATTTTCAAAAGTTTAGCTTCTACTTTAGCAACATGCTAACGTTTTTTTCTAGTTTTTTTGTCCAATTGGGGTTTTAGGCTAATTTGGAGTGTGGCTAATTTAGAAAAAATCCTGATGTTTTCAGCTAGTTTGTCATCTATTGAAGCTTTTTTGGTATAATTTAGAATTTAGCTTCTATTTTAGCAACATGCTAACGTTTTTTGCTAGTTTTTTTGTCCAATTTGGAGTGTTGCTAATTTAGAAAAAATCCTGATGTTTTCAGCTAGTTTGTTATCTATTGAAGCTTTTTTGGAATAATTTAGAATTTAGCTTCTATTTTAGCAACATGCTAACATTTTTGACTAATTCAGTTAACTGAGGAATTTGAGGCGATTTTGGAGTTAAGCTAATAATTAAACAACAAGCTAGCTTTTTTGGCTAATTTGGCCTCTAATGAGTTTTTATGCTAATTTGGAGTTTAGCTAATATGTTAGCGATATATGCTAACATTTTTAGCTAATTTGTTATCTACTGGAGTTTTAATGCTAATTTAGAGTTTTCTTTTAGCAACATGCTAACATTTTGGGTTGATTTAATTTACTGAGAAATTTTATGCTAATTTGGAGTTAAGCTAATAATTAAGTAACGAGTTAGCTTCTTTGCTAATTTTGCCTCTACTAAAGGTAAAAGGTAAAGATGCGGCTCCTTGTAGGTTCTGATCAGTAGAAAACGAGCCCAAATGACTCTTTTACTGCTAAAGGTTGCCGACCCTGATCTAGGAAGTCCAAATCTGAGAATATTTTCCTAATTTACGAACAGTTTTTCTGCTGGTGGATCCTGCTGCTCTTTACTGTAATAAAACGTTTGATCTGTTCGTGATCTGCAGAGTTTCTCTGTATTAATAAGATTGAAGTATACAGAGATGATAATGAGAATAAAATAAAATTCTAATTGAGTCTGAAATGAAGTGATGAGGCACAACTACAGTCATGTGATTAGGTTGGAGAACATTTGAAAAACCCTAAAAGACACTGAGGTGCATATTTTAGGATGATTTTTCTTTGTCGTTTATCGCTAACGTTGTCTTTTCTTTTTCCCTTTTCCAGCTTCCAGGAGATCTCAGTCAGACGTCTGATGATCCGAGTCTGTCGGACTTTGAGACGTAAGGATCTCCTCCTTTACTTCCCATTTCTTGTTTTCGGTCTGGTGTCGTCCAGAAGCTGCTGCTCATCTCATCAAACTGTTTAAGGCTGATTGTTGGCGTCCCTCAGGGCTCACCGCGCTCTCATCAACGTGTGGATCCCCTCGGTGTTCCTGCAGGGCCGAGCCGCCAACGCCTACCACGTCTACCAGGTAGGGTCACCCTCATGACTGAAGCGCTCGTCCCCTTGGGACTCATTAAGGCTTCATGTGGAGAAGTTCTGAGGAGAAGAAGTGGTCAACCAAAACATTAGCTTAAGTCCTGATTGAACTTCTTCTGGTTTTGACTCGTCAGTTTTAGGATCTTCTTGCTTCTTTGCTTTTGCCGTTGTTGGTGGAATCAGGAAGTGCTGGTGGTTCCGGTTGGGTTCTTTTCTAAAAAACATCGTCAGGTTAAAGGAAAGTTTGATGCAACAAGTTCCTCTTAAACCTCTGGAACCTAAAGCCTAAAACTCAGTTTTTGTCTCCTTTTGAATTTACTTCTGGATTTTCCCTTCAGACGCAAGAAAAACTTGATTCTTTACGGTCGCGTTAGCATCCACCACAGCGCCGTTAGCGTCCATGCTAACGTTGATTTGAAAGACTACCTGCTGCTTATTTGGTATCATTTTAATCAGCACAGCCTCTCCTTTGTGACTCTATCTTTATTTAATCATTTCTCCATGTTCTATTCACACGTCAGACATAAAATTCTGCAAAAACAGAAAATTCCGTCAATTCATTTTGATGTGGAAACCCCAAAAATGTTTAACGAACTGTTTTTACAACATAGAATGAAAGTTTTAGGTGTAATTTCATAAAAAAAGAAAGAATAAATTTAGTCAACAAACAAATCAACACATTTTAGAATGAAAATACAAAAAAAAATCCAGACGAAATTCCCAGATTTTCTTATTTCCTTATTTTGTCCACATATGAAGAGTTTCTGTCGATAGAAGAACATCCCAGACCTCAGAGGTCAATGATGTGACCTCTCTGATGCCGTTATACAGACACTGATCCGTCTGTCTGTATAATAAGAGTTTCTCTCCTAAGAGACTTCACTTGAAATGTCTCCTGGAATTTTTTTTTACATTTTTTTACAGCTTTTTCTTTTGTCTCACACATTGTCCTTGTTGTGTTTGTGAGGAATAATAAAAAGGTTTTAGGGAGAAGTTTGATCCAGCTGGATTTTAGATCGGTCCGAATGGAATCTGCTCACAGGAGGGGGCGTGTCTGTCCTCTGTGGGCGGGACTTTAGCGGACAGACGCAGAGTTTCTGTGATTTTTATGACAACACCAGTGATGGTTGTAAACTCATGTCGGACCCCATCCCCAAATAAAGTTATGGGTTTTTATTCCTCCTTGTGGAATTTTTAATAGCGGACAGCTCTCTTTGGCTCCGCCCCTCCACCGTGGGCGTGCTCCCCTGCATTGAAGCATTCAGATCAAAGTTTGTCTTCTGCCTTATTTATTAAAATAAAAGATTTTTGTCCAAAAACTACAAATAAGAGCTTTAAAAAAGTTCATTTTAGACGGAGTTTTGTCACGTTGATCTCACAGCTGGGCGTCCTACAAAACAAAAAAAATTTCTATTTTCTCCTCAGAGATTTAAAATTCTCTTTTTAAAACTAATGATCTGCTGATAAAAATCTGCATTGAAAGGCCTCTGGAGGTATTATAGTTTGTTTTGGTATTATGTGTTTATTGTATATTATGTATATATGGTTCATCTTCTTGTTTTATTGGTAGTTACTGAATCTGAACCGAACTTTTCCGGCCCTAAAACTGTCCCATCCTGACCGTCTTTTTCATCAAACCCCTCAAATAACATTCCCTCCTCCACCTGAAGAGACAAGCAGATCCTGAGTTCTTCATCAGAAGGAAATGTGCTGCTAAATGGACCAGAGGACAGTTTAAACCAAACTGCCGCTCTGCCTTTCCTCCGTTAAGTTATCGACTGAAGTCAGCGCCTCGTCCCCCGGAGACTTCTTTACAGTCTGTCACATTAACAAGTGTTACGCCTCAGACTGAGGCCGTCCCTCGGCTCTGCTCAGGACTGAAGCTCTCAGACGTCCTCTGTTCCTGTGACACAGACGGTCTTCACACATATCCTGAAGGATCCACAAACACAGGAGACGAGATGTGTCTGCTGGGGTTTCTGCTCTGATACCAGCTGTAGCTGCAGCGCTCCTCAGGCGGGACATCAGGACGTATTTTAACTAGACATGTTAGGTGTATAACTCAGAGAAGGGATGTCAGGATTTAATCAAAAATCGGCCCGATCACGTGGTCAATGACTCGATCGGTTGTTTCTTTTACTAACTATCGAATATTTAACTTATTCTTACTATGATCAGCGCTTTATATTTATAGCTAATTATTACGGATAAAAACTCCACTAGAAGTCATGAACGGATCACCACATGTTATTGCTGTTAAGCGCAGCAGCAGTTCAAGCAGGATGCTAACAAAAACAGATCAGTCAGGCTAGCATGATGTTCAAAAATTCTAACTTCCGGGATCAACAACTCTTTTAAAAACGCTTTAAACTGACAGTAACCGTCTCTGTCGGTTTGTCTCAATCAGGGGTCCCCAAACGATTTCTTGTGATGAGTCCACATGACTGTTTTCTTCTCTGATGGTGGGGGTGGGGTCGGTTTGTAGGCTAACAGGAAAAGTAACAATCACAGCCTGAATGTAAAGATTTATGGTTTTAAAGAAAGCCACAAAAAACCACATTTTAAATGATTTATTTCTGTTATCTTCCAAGAAAAAATAATACTAAAACATTTTAAAAACTAGATATATAGCATTACCTGCAATAGATTAATAGCTGAAGATGCTTAAATTGATGGCTAAAAACACTGGAGCTCATAGGTGGAAACGCTAAAGCTGATAGCTAGCTAAAATATTAGCAAAGTGACAAATTAGCAGAAAAAACTGAAAAAAGCCTATATTAGCCTAAACAGCTAGCATGTAGCTGAAATATTAGCTAAATGCCAAATTAGCCTTAAAAAACTGGAAAAATGTCTAATTTAGCCAAAACAGCTAGCATAAAGCTAAAATATTAGCTAAACGCCAAAGTAGCCTTAAAAAGCCTATATTAGCCTAACCAGCTAGCATGTAGCTGAAATATTAGCTAAATGTCAAATTGGGATAAAAAACTGTAAAAATGTCTAATTTAGCTAAAACAGTTTGGGGGGCCGGGCCAAATGTGGTGGAGGGCCGGATCTGGCCCGCGGGCCGTACTTTGGGGCCCCCTGGTCTTAACCTAAACAGTGACCTACAAAGGCGTTTCAACATAAAAAGATCAGAATTTTGTTTATTTTTGTCGTTAAACCGACAGAAACGGCTACACGTCAGATGCTAACTGCTAAGCGCTAGCTCCGTGATTTAGCTCCTCAGGACCCCAGCTGTTCGTTGATATGCCTGATTTATTTTTCTGACAGAGAAATAAAAAATTAAGAAAAAATAACGGCTGTGGTAATAAAACAAAAATGTTTTGTTTTGAGAGGTAAAACAAATAATTCATAATATTAAAAAAGAATTATAAATAAAAGGCTGTATTGATTTAAGCTAGCCATGAATACTCATCATATTCATGCTAAAACAGAGTCGTTAGCTATAAGAATTTGTAATGAAAATATGAATCATATTTGGTTAAAAATGCTTAATAGTTCTGGAGATATTAATCAATCAATCAAACTTTATTTATAAAGAGTTCTTCTCATACTTGAGCAGCTCGAATCGCTAAAGTCCCTAAACTTTCTCACACGACTAATTATCATCTACATTTACTAGATCACATCATATTTTAAGGTCATAATTACTCTAGTTTTACTTAAAGTTACTTCACAGAAATGCTTTTATTTAAGTGTTGAATGAAAATTACGTTAAAGAAATAAAAATAGGACCAACTTGAATCTATTTTTTACAATATAGTTTAAGGACCAATTTAAAAACCTTTTTTTTTATTCCAATTTAAAATTTCGTAAATTTACGAGAAAAAAGTCGTAACTGTTAAATTACAAGAATTTATATTTAAGGCTTAAAAAGTCATTGGCTAAATTTATGATGTTTTTTTTCATAAATTTAGGACTTTTCAAAAAATTTTTCTCGTAAATTTGAGGTTAAAAGCTTAAAATTGATGAGAAAGAAATGCGTAATATTACTTTTTTTGGTGACCCTAATAGTTTATTAAGTAAAAATAATTTTAGTTTATTAAATGTGTTCATTTTTAAAATGTATTACAAAAATTTCAGATTGGGACTCTGTACAGGCAAATAGTCAAAATCAAGAACAAGAAAACAAGAATTTTCTTGTGTGGAAACATTAAAAGACGCGAGATGAGTGAGTTTAACAACACAAACATTAAATGAAAAATGTTCTTTTTGGTGTTTTTTACATTTTTGATCCATTTTTCTGATAATGGAGGACGTATATAAAAGAAAATTAAGATTATAGTTGCATTTTTGAGTATTTATTTATTCAAATCATTGGAATCAGGGGCAGATTAAAGAATATTCTCATTTTCTCCTGCCACTCTGCAGAAACTATGTCCTAGAAAGCGACAAAGGTTGTTTGATTTTGATTTAAAATGGCATAAACATAATTAAAAAGCACCAGGAGCGCTTAGCAAATATAAATTATTTTTATCTCTCAGCTCGTAGAACTAAACTGTTCAACAGTAAAATGGAAACATTTCATCCACCGGTCGATTATATTTATTGTTTCAGAATAAAAGCTCAAACATCCATTTCTCTTTTTTCCTCGATAAGTGTCGCCCAAATCCATTTTCCCATCAAACATTTACCATTTTCCCCGTTATGTATTTATTTCTACAAGCTGCTGTCCTCTTTCCTCATGAAGAAAGTTTTATTTTCCTGTTTTTTGGTGAAAGTTGGACGGCGACTCGTCCGGAGGGCTTCCTGTAATCAGTGTCCACCTGCAGCTGGGAGTTGGTCTGCAGCTTCACAGATGAGCATCTTGTGTTGTGCTGCTTCCCTCCTCTCAGTAATGGTCTCTGAGAGACCGCCGTCCAGCCCTGGAGCTGGAACCGAGCGCAGCCCATCTGGTGGATGTGATGCTTCCTTCCCAGAGCTGGACGGGGTAATGGCTCCCCGCGGAGACGCCTTTTGTTCTCAGGCAGGCTAATAGACGGCCGAGGCCGCCGTCGCTGAGGTGAGCTCGTTGGGGTGATTGAACGCCGACTCGACTCTCTTAAAAACTCCAGAGGGCAGAGGTCTCCTTAAAACGCCCCCTGGAGAATGCGTCCGGAAACCCCGCCGCTCGGTTCACGGGAGCACCGACGCCGCGGGGCTTTGAGAGGGCGTGGGATTTCTGAAGCAACAGGAGAAGTTAGTGCTAACAAGGCTGCAGCAAACCCCGGAGGAGGACGGCGGATTCCACCAGAACTTCTCATTAAACGCCGCTCTCTGTCCTCTTCTTGGATCATTCGTCTTCATTTATATCTGCCAGTTTTTGTCCGTCAGGTCGCACTAAACGTTTTATCTGATCTTGTTTTTGGTCCGAACTCTCAAAGGACAGTCGATAATGACAGAAGACTCGGATAGATGCTGCACTTCGTCTTCTAAAGCCCAACATCTGACCTTCAGCTTTAAACTAACTAAATAAAAATATCAGCTTCAGCGTTTTCAACTATCAGCTCCAGTGATATCATCTACTAACTTCAGCATTTTCAGCTATCAGCTGCAGCTTTTTAGCTATCAATTTCAGCTTCTTCAGCTATCAGCACTAGCATCATCAGCTTCCAAATTTAGCTTATAGCATTCACGCTAGCACACGGGTCGGCAACCTTTAGCAGTAAAAGAGCCATTTGGACTAGTTTTCTACTGATCAAAACTTAGAGGGAGCTCCATAGATTTACTTTAGCCTTTAG
>NC_050530.1:1120683-1133235 GCF_002922805.2 Oryzias melastigma
GCACTTCGTCTTCTAAAGCCCAACATCTGACCTTCAGCTTTAAACTAACTAAATAAAAAATATCAGCTTCAGCGTTTTCAACTATTAGCTCCAGTGATATCATCTACTAACTTCAGCATTTTCAGCTATCAGCTGCAGCTTTTTAGCTATCAATTTCAGCTTCTTCAGCTATCAGCACTAGCATCATCAGCTTCCAAATTTAGCTTATAGCATTCACTCTAGCACAGGGGTCGGCAACCTTTAGCAGTAAAAGAGCCATTTGGACTAGTTTTCTACTGATCAAAACTTAGAGGGATCCGCAGAGATTTACTTTAGCCTTTAGCAAATTTGGATAATTCATTATCATTTAAAAAAAAAAAATAAATATGAATTATTCCTATTTTTTGGATGATCAAAAGCAAAAATATTAAAAAAGAAACTAGCATCTGTCAAAATGTTTTTTTTTCTTAATTTTTACGTTTTACCTCAGTAGATGCCAAATTAGCCAAAAAGCTTCATTATTAGCTAAACTCCAAAATAGACTAAAATTCCTCAGTAAACTAAATTAATCAAAAATGTACCTAAAATAGAAGCTAAACTTTAAATTAGCCTAAAAAATCTCAGTGGATAACAAATTAGCCATAACTTTAGCTTATTGCTAAATTTTTAGCTAAACTTCAAATTAGCTTAAAAAACTCAGTAGAAGCCAAATCAGGCAAAAAAAAAGCTAACTTGTTGCTTAACTACTAGCTAAACTCAAAAATAGCCTAAAATTCCTTATTAAACTAAATTAGAAAAATAAAAATAAAAAATCATTTTATTTTCCTTCAGCCAGAGAGGCACCATGGAGAGATAGAAGAGCCTCGTGTGGCTGCAGACCTCTGCACTAGCATAACGCTGATAATGCTATATATCTAGTTCATAATTATGTTAAATTAAGTTATGGTTTTAAAGTTTTAAAAATGTAGTTTTAGAGTGTTCAATAAAAGTTTATCCTGTTAGACCTAAAGTGTGTTTTGGATTTTGGCCCCTTGTGTGATTGAGTTTGACCCCCTGATGTAAGGCTTGGGTCATCTGGACCCTATGAGATAGCTCAAGGGTGAAGTGTGACCCAATCGCATATCTCCAATAGCGACCTTCAGAATGGACTCATGGAGGTTCTGACAAAACAGAAGAAGACAAACAGAATCAACAAATAAAGTGACTTTAGTGAAGACGCCCGGATGCTTCCCGGACCGGAATAGATCCGTCTACGCTCAGGCTGGTCAGTCAGGATAGTTTCTCCAGAGACTTGTCTCTCTCCAGTGTCTCAAACATGAACCTTGCTTTACATTTAAACTCACAATCCCATCAAGACTCATTTTGATTGAAAACTTCCACACAAAAGCCGCGTTTCATCCGCGTTGTAGTGAGTAACAAGCTAACGAGCTGGCAGCTCTGAGTGGCGGCGCTCCACATACATTAACTTCATACTTCACATAAGTGATTCTCTTTGATCCGGAAAGAGCTGAGCCTGTAATTTCAGCACAAACTCCAGGGTTCTGAACAAACTTCCCTGTTTTTAATTTTGCTAATGAGACTGAAACCATGTTTACAGCAACTTTCTTCTTTGTCCTTCACACTGACGTTAGAGTAAACAACACAGGCCCATCTGTCCGCCGCGCTTACATAAGCCGCGTCCTGCATCTCTGCTCATGCAGCGCTCAGGACGCTAAACTGTACCTGACGTCTGCTCTGGAGAGGAGAGTGACGGACAGCGTCTATTAATAGCACTCAGATAAAGCGTCTTTGCTGTCACGGTGGACTCAAGTCTTTAATATGCAACATATGAAATCAGCCTTGAATTATTTAGAGGTCCTTGTTGACACCTTGAACGCTCGGCTGTTTGCGGCGCTCTGTTGTGCGCCGGAGAACCGCCGTGTGAAACCGGTGAATTCTGTCAGTTGATGGATGGATGCAGTGTGGAGAAAGATAGATAGATGACTGTATAGGTGTGTGTGTATAGACAGATGTCACGTTAAGAGAAAAAATTATTGTTTTCAAGTTTATTAAGATATGTACAATTGTCCCGTGTACTACAAAAATACATTTGTCCTGTGTACTACGAAATTTACAATTTTTACGTGTTCTACGAATTTTGTCATTTTCCAGAGTACTGCGAAATTGACAGTTTTTCACATGTACTATTAAATTTACATTTGCTACGTGTATTTCAAAATTTACAATTTTCATGTGTGCTACAAAATTTAGAACGACCATTTGTACTATGAAATTTACAATTTTTATGTGGTCTACGAATTTTGCAATTTTCCCATGTACTGTAAAAGGTACAATTTTTCATGTGTACTATTAAATTTACATTTGCCTCTCGTACTACAAAATTTAAAGCTGTGCCATGTAGTACAAAACTCGTACTACATGTACTACAAAATGAAATGTACAATTTTCATGTGTACTACGAAATTTAGATTTGTCACGTGTACTGCTAAATTTACAGTTTTCCCATGTAATAGAAAATTTAAAGTTGTGCCACGTACTATGAAATTTACATGTACTACGAAAGTAAATGTACATTTTTCACTTGTACTGCGAAATGTAAATTTTTTAATGTGTACTACAAATGTTTAATTTTTAACGTGTACAACAAAAATATACATTTTTCACGCATACTTGATATTTACAAATGTTGCATGTACTACGAAATTTAAAATTTTTACGTGTACTAGTAAATTTACAGTTGTGCCATGTAAATCAAAATTTACATTCGTCCCGTGTACTTCAAAATTTACATTTTTTTAAGTGTACTACAAAATTTATAGTTTTCACGTGTACTACAAAATATACATTTTACATTTACGTGTACCATGAAATTTATATTTTTCAGATGTACTACAAAATTTTGATTTGTCACGTGTACTACATTATGTACATTTTTCACTTGTACAAAAAAAATTGTTTTTAACGTGTACTATAAAATATAAATTTTTTAGGTGTTCTTCAAAATTTATATTTTTCACTTGAACTTCAAAATGTACATATTTGAAAGAGTTCTACAAAATTTGCATATGTTACGTGTACTACGAAATATATATTTTTCAAATGTACTACAAAATTTACATTTGTCACATGTACTGCAAAGTTTACAGAAGTCCCGTGTACTATGAATTGTAAAAACTGCTTTTTTGTCACTGCATTATTTATTTAAGAGATAATTTACAAATAGTTTGTTTACAATTATGAAAAATATATAAATCAGTTTAAAAAAAAACCAAACTAATAAGTAAAAAGTTCTTCATTTAGACAAAGAAAAACAAAGAAATAACTACAAATGTATTTGAATCTACTAAAAACCAATAAATAACATCAATTTAGAAATACAGTAATCGTGTTAAACTAGTATAGTAATAATAAATAAACGTAGAAAAACGCCTCATGACTTAAACACAGCGAGTTTATAATCATCCAGTTTGAGCAGCTGCAGTTTTTTCTTTAGTACTGTTGAAAGTTTTGCTGCTGCAGAGGCAGGAGTCTGAGTCTGAGTCGGAGTCGCTCCGGTTTTCCGAAGGCTCAGGCGGAGCCGGCTCTCTTCAGCAATGCAGATGAGCTGAAGCATCCATATGCATCAGCGGGAACTTAGAGGGTGTGCTGCTGGTCGTCCGTTTGTCCCGGAGTAACTCCCAGAGATGGATGAGCGGCGCGCCTCAGAATGAAGGTAGAGCCGATCATCGTGCGTGCGCGTGCGCACGTCGGCCGGCTGCTGACGGAGGAAGATAAATATCGGGTTGATGATGGCGATGATGAATGTTTTACAAAGATGATGATGATAATTACAAACGCGTCCTTGGCTGCACATCCATCAGTCAGAGATTAAACCCTCGGGGAGCCGCTTTTGTCGCTGCTCTGCTGCTCCGGCTCCTCAGCATCAGCAGCATTTACATCCCATTTCCATTTGAGACACTTTAGGTTCTGCTCTCATTCACCGTGATAAACAACCAACAGGTGGAAGTTCATTGTTCTTCAATGGCACTCGAGTGTTGAGAGGACGCTCTGATTCGGTGGAACTGCCAATAGGAATAAATACACATTTTCAAATTGACATTGTTTAAAGGAACTAAGGCTTTGTTGACCCACTCCAATGAAAATCGTGTTTTTAACACGTTCTTGTGGCATTTTTTGGGTGATGGAGGATATTTCTTTAAAGTTCAAATCTATATTTCTGATTATTCCTTTATTCAGACTATGAATCAGAAATAGATTAAATAAAAGCTGTTGAAAAAGATCGTGTTTGTGTTGTAGAACCTGTGCTGGGCCTACACAATCTCACACCCAACTTATCAAACATTGACATTTGGTTCGGGCCCCTCGGCGCCACTTTTTGTCGTTTTTAGATGTGCTGGCTGTTACCATTCAATCAGGGGTCCCCAGCTCTTCAGGTTCATTCACACCGAACGCGATTCACGCGGCGGAGGCGACCACTTTCAATGTGAAGTCAATGGGACAGACGCGAACTGAGGCGATCTGATGTACCGCGATGCGATTTGAGCGTCGGGCGCTGCGTGAAGGTCCGCCAGCATCTCGATTTGAGTCACAGGAGCGAATTGGGCAACATGCCATTCAGGAACTCGGCTTTGGGCACGTGACGTTTTCAGCGACTCAATTTATTCCCCCTCGGGTTAATACGAGACAGTCAGTCTTCAAGCTCAGCCACAGAGACACAGAAACACCGTGGAAGCGGCTGTCCTGGTACACCCTCTGTACCAGGAACATCTTTTTTTATAATAATCATAACCCAGTAATCATGGAGACATGATTACTGATGTTTTTGTAGAACTTTTACGGGGGCCCAAGCCATACGCCCATATATGACGAGTTGGGAGTGAGAATGCGTTGACTGGGCGGGGCCACAAGCTCCTCGCTCCGCCCCATTCTGATGCGTCCACTTCCAGTCAAATAAATCCATGAACGTCTTTGTTTCCCTCTGGAATCTGGATCCAAACTGTACGACTGGATAGCTCCAATATCCTTCACCATTTTTGTTACTCTGCTACTGTTAGTTTGGGGGTGTGAGGGGCTGTAAGCTAGTGGTAGAGAATGCAAACAGAGAGCTCTCAACAACACCAAATGGGTTGTTTCATGCCAATGATCCTGCCCACAACTCAAAAGTGAATTTTTAATGATCTCTTGTCACTCTGCAGAAACTATGTCCTGGAAAATTTCAATTTTCTTCTTTTTTTAGCTGGTCTAAAAATGCTATTGTCATAGTTAAAAGAACACGTTAAAAATATATCATAAGATGATCCGAATTGGTCTTTAAATAACAATTTGTTCCACAATCAAGCGAATAAAAAAGTAAATTGTTAATCTTGTGATTTGTGGGAGGAGCCACAGCCACCAGGTGCTCACCTACAAGCCCCAACCCAGGCCTGGTTCACAGATGGGGCCCCAATGATGCCAATCTGGGCGACGTGACTAAATCTTTGATTGAACTTCTCATAAAGGGGTTCTTTGTGTGGCTCGTCACCCTGTCTGTCAAACCCTACCAGGGGCAGAACCCCCAGACAACAGCACTCCAGCCCCTTTACCACGTTAAGGTGGCGATTCCTTGGAGGTGTTCCACTGGGTGGAGACCTCAGCGAAGACCCAGGACACACTGGAGAGACTACGTCTCTCGGCTAGTCTGAGAAGGCCTCGGGGTCCCCCAGAGGAGCTGGAGGAAGTGACCGGGGAGAGGGAAGTCTGGGTAACTTTGGTTAGACTGCTGCTCCAGTCCTGCATGAGCGGAAGAAGACGGATGAATTTTTACTATTAACTATTATTTTAAGGACTTCTGTGGTCACTTAGAGACCCCCAAATGAGATAAAATACCCAAAGTTTTTATAATCTGTAACACAAATGTCCAGATTTTAGAAGTGGCGTGGCGTTTCTATTCAAAGGACAGAAAATAAAACCCATTTTCCAAACCGAACACCTTTTTTGTTGCTATTTTGACACGAATATTTTGTTAGGGTATTACAACATGAATAAAAACATGTTTTTAACATAGAGTATGTTTGGTTAAGAGCTTTTTAAAAATAAGCTTTAAAGAAAACTTTTTCTTTCGTAGGATTTGAACAAATTGTGATTGAAAAAGTGTTTTGTGACAAAAAGTGCGACTATATTTTTAGTGTTGTTTTCCCTTGAGGTGTTTCTTCAAACCAAATACCTGTTAGTCTTTGCGTTGAAGCTGTTTTGAGTTGTTCTGGTTCCTTTCTTCACTAAAGCGCCTCAGTTTTCTTTCCTGAAAACTTTTACCCCAAAAAAGGAAAGTTCCAGCATGATACCTCCACCGCCGTGCTTTCCATTAATTTCATCCCGATCGTTCTTTTGTGGTTTAAAATCATTATCCTCTGCTGATTGTTCAGAAAGCATCAGGCGCTGACGCGGCGCTGGAGGATTAGGACGCCCTAATCCCTCTGCAGGACCTAAAATAGTTCTGTTGATCCACAGCAGCAAAGCTTCAGGATAAAGGATCAGAAATTGCCAGATGACCTAATTTTCCAAACTCTCGTGGAGATCATTTTCTGTTTGGTGTAATTATCGTGCAGATTTACCCGCCGATTACCAGTTCTGAAACGTCTGAAGAAGCTGGATGAAAGCGTGTGGCGGGAAACAAAGAGCCACGCTTTCATTCTGCTTCTCCATCGTCTGTCGTTGGAGGAACGGCTGTAATCTGTGGAGATGCCCAGCAGCCAGAACCGGCTCCTGCTGGGGATCAACAGCAGCGATTGCATAGAACTTCAAAGGCTCGTCTGGACAGGTGGAAATGCGATGGGGGTGGGGGGTGGACCGTCCCTTCAGGGATGATGGAGTCAGGATGAGGGTTTTGATGGTGACCCTCTGATCAGATCAGATGATTTCATCTTTGGGCTGCGAGGAGCTTTAGAATCCAAATGGATCTCTTTCAGTTTATATTTATCCTCTTTTAAAGTGGGGCAAAAAAGTATTCAGTCAACCACTAATTTTGTAAGTACTCCCAATTAAAAAGATGAGAGAAGTCTGTAATTTTCACCTTAACTTTTTTATCTCTCAAGGTTTTATTGACTAATTTAGAGTTTAGCATCTATTTTAGCAACGTGCTAACGTTTTTGGCCTATTTGTTATCTACTGGGGTTTTTATGCTAAATTAGTGTTTAGCTTCTGTTTTAGCAACATGCTAACATTTTTGGCTCATTTGTTGTGTACTAAGGACTTTATCGACTAATTTAGAGTTTAGCTTCTATTTTAGCTAAAGGGTAGCTTTCTATGCTAAACAGGAGATTATCTAATATTTTAGCAACATGCTAACGTTTTTGGCTAATTTTTTATGTACTGGGGACCTTATAGACTAATTTAGAGTTTAGCTTCTATTTTAGCAACATGCTAATGTTTTGGCTAATTTGTTGTGTACTAAGGACTTTATCGACTAATTTAGAGTTTAGCTTCTATTTTAGCTAAAGGGTAGCTTTCTATGCTAAACAGGAGATTATCTAATATTTTAGCAACGTGCTAATGTTTTGGCTAATTTGGAGTCTACTGAGGTTTTTTTAGGCTAATTTAGACTTTAGCTTCTATTTTAGCAACAGGCTAATCTTTTTGGACAATTTGGAGCCTACCAAGGTTTTCAGGGATAATTTAGATTTTAGCTCATATGAAAGCAACAAGCTATCTTTTTGGGGTAATTTGGCATCTACTGAGGTTTTATTGTGCTAATTTGGTGATTATCTAATAATTTAGCAACATGCTAACATTTTTTGCTAATTTGTTATCTACTGACGACTTTATCGACTAATTTAGAGTTTAGCTTCTATTTTAGCTAAAGAGTAGCTTTCTATGCTAAATAGGAGATTATCTCATACAGTAGCAACATGCTAACGTTTTTGGCTAATTTGTTTTCTACTGAGGTTTGTATAGGCTAATTTAGAGTTTAGCTTCTATTGTAGCAACAGCCTACCTTTTTGGCTAATTTGGAGTCTGCTGAAGTTTTTTAGGCTAATTTGGAGTTTAGCTCATATTTAAGCAACAAACTAAATATTTTTACAAAATTGGCATGTGTTAGGGATTTTTAAACAATTTTGTTGCAAATTTTTCAGGTATTTATGTAAACTTCAGCACTTTTCGTTATTCTTTAATGAAGTTTCCAGTGTTTTAGCAAATTAAACATTTTGTAGATAGTTTTTGCATTTTCAGTAAATCACTTCAGCAATTAAAGTAAATTCCGTCACCATTTTCAGCTAAAAACGTTAACGTCTTCAGCGACTACTTTCGCTGAAGACGAGGGGTTCAGCGGGAATTGTTGGCTGACTGAATACTTTTTTGCCCACTGTACACGTTGAAGTTTCATTTATTTCCTGGCTCCTCCTCCCGTTCTCCGTCCTTGACCTCCATCGGCTGACAGCTCCGTCTCTGAGAGACAGTTTTCCAGCCTGAGCTGATGGCGGCGGCGAGCGCGAGAACAGAGCGCAGGAAGAGCTGGTCACAGAAGAAACCCAGCTGCCGTTTCATCTCTTCCTCCTGAATCAGACGCTCTCGGACTGGGTTCTCATTTTCTGGTTCTGAAGAACTTGAAACGAGTTTGACTGATTTAAAATCTCCCTGCGTCTGCAGTTTGGGAAAATAAAAAAGCCTTCAGTGTCGTCCCTCGACCTGCAGGAGTTCAGGGTTTGACCTGCATCTTCAATGAGCAGTTAACCTCCTGACACGCTGGGATTGAGTGTGTGTTCCTTCAGCTTCATCTCCGTTTATCTTCTCTTAGTGAACCTGTAATTTGAAACAAACTACCAAATGATCGAGCTGAATTAACGCTAACAGGGATGTAAAGAGGCGGAGCTACAGCCGTTGGGGTCAGTTTGTCTCAGTGAATCGATTCTCTCACTCCAGATTTCCGTCGATTATCAATATCTGTAATTATTTCTCTGATTTTGAACAAATTAATCTTTTACTTTTCCTCAAACTTCGATCCGTCCGTCGGCTGTAAACAAACCCTCCACTAGTGACTGAACAGACTCCCTTCAGGGATCAATAATCTGTGATTGAATTTAGATTTAATCAGCATGAAGATGTCAGACGGCTTCATATCACCGGGGAGGGGGCTCTAACAGAAATCAACTCTGAACGTCTGTTCTGACTGCTGAGGGGAACAAAACAGGTTTATTTTGTTGTTTTCCCCATTAATCGTTGGTTCCTCAGTATTTTAGAATGTTAAATATCTGCTGATATTGAGTTTCAATCCAGTTCTTTAACATCATTAAGATATTTTAATAAACACATTTTTCATGTATTAATGTTATTTTTTTAATTTATCTCCTAAATAGAGGATTTATGTGAAATAGCTCAAACAATGAAGTAAAAATAGAAAAACTATCAACCAGGAAATATAAATGATAATTAGTCATTTGATGAAGTTTGGCTTTAGGATCCTCTGAATGATTTTAATCCTGTGATTCTCCATCAGGAATTCTTAAAAAATAAAATTATTTTTTTCCAAAATCGTTTTTGTATCATAAATATGATGATGAGTTTTCATCACTAGTTCATATCTGTGGATTTATCTATTAGTTTGGGTTGTTTTTGAGGGATCATGGATTTATTCTTGATCATTTTTCTCCTGGAACTTGAACTATATAGATCAGGGGTGTCCAAAGTCTGGCCTCGAGGGCCGGTGTCCTGCATGGTTTCTAACCATTGAAGCTTCTCATTGGCTAAACAGATCCAGGTAATCTGCAGCAGATAAGACAAGATATCTGAAAAACCAGCGGAGGCCGGCCCTCGAGGACTGGATCTGGACACCCCTGATATAGACGGTCTCTTGACAGCCGCATCAATGTTTAGTTCTTTATTAAAACAAACAAAAATAAAGTTTTTTATTTTATTTTAAAATGCCATTAAAGGTTATTGTTTGTGTTAAGGGGTTTAAAAACATGAATGCGTTAATATTAACTCAGATTAATTACATTTATAAAAGAGCCTCTTCCAGGGCGTGCGTTACTTTCTGATAATGCACACTTCGTCGAGGATTATCCTTAATATCCCCATTATTCATTTATACTATGGTCTCTCAGAAAATAATAAATACTGAATACATTTTAGTCAGTTCTGCGCATGTCAAAAGGATTTATTCCGTGATTGGTCTAATTACTGATCATGTGATCAGATCGGGACACGTTTGATTATTTTAATGTCAATAATGACGTCCCTGAGTCGATTAAAACAGGTTTTGTCTTAGAGTTTTGAATATCCCTGTCAACGTTAGCGCATTAACGCACGTGATTGATAATTATTGCACTCTGCAAAGCAACCGTTCAGGTACGTACGTTATTTTCTGATAATGCGCACATCGTTGGGCATTATCCCACCGATTTATGGTCACTGGCAAAATACACAAATATTTAATTGATTCTTAGTACTTTATTCTTGTTATTTTTTAGGTTTAGATCTCCTTTTTTACAAAAGGCAGATTTTTTGTTAGGTGTTGCAGCGTTGTCATGGTAACACGATAATGCTTTGTTGAGCCGGCGATTGAAAGCAATACATATTCTGATCGTCAAGATAGGTTAAATGATGACACAAACGTTTGTTCTGAAGAAGTCTTCACATAAAGAACATTACGACCAGAACTTCTTGTTTAGCTGCGCATCCACACCCAGCAGCCAATCAGAATCGAGTATTCAGTCTGACCATTTAAAGTGCAGAAACACGATCTTTGTTTCTTATGTCATCATCTTTGAGTAATACTGCGGATATAAAAGCCTTTAGAGTTCTACTTATCTTACTGTTGAGGTGTTTTGTGTTCAAAATACATTTCTGGGTTAACATTTTCTGAATTTAAACATTTCAGACAAAAAAATGACCAAAAAAAGTCTCTCTGGCCTATTTTTGTACAAAAATATTGTTTAAAATTTACCTTGTGGAACGTTGTAATTAATCAGATTAATCCCGATTAATCAGATTAATCACAAACTTTTAAGAGTTTAAGCCACGTTAAGTCTGTATTTCTGCATAAATAAAAGTCCAGAAAGACTCTTGAGTTAAACAACATGAATCCAGTAAAATGGGCGGAGCTACAAATGGTTTAGGGTCCTCTGCGTCTCATCGAGTGACCTCACGTCGTGTCCGGAGCTGAAACCGCTCTAACACATTATGCTAATCCCACATTCAGCCTCGTCTGTTGGCAGATTTTACCTTTAATAGAAGCATTTTCCTGATTTCTGTCGGTCCGCCTCATTCAGCCGAACGCCGCTTCAATACAAACCTTCTTTGGCGCGTTAATGGACAGCTGGAGGCCGGAGTCCCTTTTTCCTCATTTGATTTGTGAGTGATGTGACATTTTATTCAATTCAGCCAGAAAACAGAAAATCTTCCTTTAGGTTTGGACGATAACACGTCTCTGTTAGCTCCTCTGTTTGCATTTGAAAGAGCGGAGAGCACGCTGAAACACCGGAAGCTTCCGCCGCCGCGTTCTACAGACTAATGAAAGCGCCCCATTTATTCACACAAGTCAACATTCAGAGGAGTTTTATCAGAAGTGGATGGAAGAGTAATTTAGGAAAGTTTTCTTGACCTTCAGGCTATTTCAGGTAATTGTTAAAAAGTTTGGTTTCTCCTGTGGAAGAAGGACTCACCTTTACCTTTTAGAAGCTTTTTCACAGAAAAGATTTTTAAAATAAATATTCATTATTGACTTAATATAAGGAGAGTATTGGAGCACTTTTTTGATTGGTATAAAGCACATAAACCCACTTAAAGCAGAAGTGTCAACCTCAATCGCACAAGGGGCCAAAATCCAAAACACACCTTAGGAGCACAGGATAAAAATGTATTGAACACTCTAAAACTACATTTTTAAAACTTAAAAAATGTAACTTTATAAAACAATGATGAACTAGATATATAGCATTACCTGTGATAATGGCAAGGCAAGTTTATCTGTATAGCACATTTCATGTACAGAGACAATTCAAAGTGCTTTACGTAAAACATTAAAAGAAACAATCAAAAGAAATAGTAAAAATGTCATCATTAAAATAAAATTAAACGAAAGTAAAAAGATTTTAATTTAAACAAGCATAGATAAAAAGTGCGGACGTAAACTTTTGGATACATATTAATCAATATTATATTAATGCTAGTGTGAATGCTGTAAGCTGAATGTGGCTCCTGAAGATGCGGAAATTGATAGATGAAAGTGCTGAAGCTGATAGCCAGCTAAATTATTAGCTAAAAAATAAAGCTAAAAAAAAACAAAAAAAAAAACAGGTTAGCTAAAACAGCTAGCATGTAGCTGAAAAAAGCTTAACTTCAAAATAGCAGATCAAACTGAAAAAAGCTTAAATTAGCCAAAACAGCCAGCATGTTAACATTCGCTAAACTCCAAAAACAGCCTTAAGAACCTTAAAAAAAAGGCTAAATTAGCCAAAATAGCTAGTACATAGGTGAAATAGTAGCTAAACTCCAAAATTGCCTAAAAAAACAAAAAAGACCAAATTACCCTAAACAGCTAGCATGTAGCTAAAATATTATTTAAACTCCAAAATAGCCTAAAAAATGGAAAAATCTGAA